>NC_073312.1:36029718-36299718 GCF_027595985.1 Sorex araneus
TGCAGTTCTTTCCAATTCGTACAACAGCTCAGGATCTCTAAAATAAAATTCTGGTCATATAAGCATCTGCTTAAGGTTTCCAATTATTTGTATCATCAATGAGGTGTAACTGATAGTGGCTGTTACTTAGACTGACTTATTAAATTTTCACTAATTATAATTTGTAGTCAAGATAAATAGTTCAATTTTTCTCCTATCTGTTGAATGATTAAAATCTCCATGCATCCAGATAGGACTTTAAGGCTCTAAACTACATAAAAAACTTTCTAAACCCCTTCAAAATCATTTATTTGTTGCTTAATGCTTAATGCAACAAATTCGTTGTGCAGTGTCCCATTTGCTACATAGTGAAACATGTTATTTCATGTTTTGCTCTTATTTTTATATAGGAGAAGGTAGATAAATAATAGTCCTAGTATTTCATGCACCAAGAGTGTTTAAATATTTTTTGGCAAAAGTAATTAAACATCATTGTTACTCCTTTTATTATATCTGTCTTCACTCCTTTCTGTCTCCCAGAGGCTATATTTTTAATTTCTTATCATCAAATTTTAAATGATTTATCTTTTGTTGTTGTTTTTTATTGGTTTGTTTTTAATCCTGGCTGTTCTCAGGGCTGACTCCTAACTGTGTGCCAAGGACCACTCTTGATGGTGCTCAGGAAACCTCATGTGGTGCTAGGAATCAAATGTTGGTAGGATACTTGTACTACCTCTTTGTCCCTTAAATTATATAAATGCATTTAATATACCTATGCTGCTATTTCTTGATTTGAAGTTCTAGATTATTTCTTGATGTAAAGAGATCTAAAATTACGCATAATTTTAAAACTAACTTCAAAAGACACTTCGATGTCCTCTGTTCACTCGACACAGTTATAGCAAAATCTTCATTTAAATCAGTATTCGGTGTTAATAGGACCATTTTTTTCCTGTTTAGTTCTCAAGATATTACGATCAAAAATTTTTACCTACTTTCTAAAGCTATTAATTCATTTTCCCCCATGTGCTTGTCACTGCTATCCCACACTCTGGAATAGAGTTGGAAACTTCTGTTCTCTGGAAAAACATGTTAGGTCATCTTAATTTATTTTTGAATTTTACCCCCATTGAAAGCATTCTATTATCCTGCACAATTTGAGATTTTTCTTTTGCAATTTTTCTCCTGGGATTTGTCTCTACTATCTAGAAAAGTCTCTAATCTCTCCACCCATCCTCATATCTTTCCTTCCATCATTTCTTTTGTCACCCTACAGTGAGGAGCCTTATAAAACCCCATTTCTGGAAGAGCTTTCCAATGTTTTCTTTATAATCTGGCATGCCTGAATAGTTCTCTATTCTACTCCTAAAAATCAATGATGGTTTTATTGGGTATGGAGTCCCAGGGAGAAAATAATTTTCCCTAGAAGTTTAAAGACATGATTGAGGTGTGATAAATAAAAATATCCTTATACTGATTATTAGTATTATTATTTTTATAAGCATTAAGAAAAATGTTTTATTATTTATTAATTATTCTTTTACTGAATCATAGATACACAGTTACAAAGTTATTCATGATTATTTTTAAATTATATATATTTTATTCTTTTGGTTTTTGGGCCACATGTGGTGGTGCTTAGGATTTACTCCTGGCTCTGTGCTTGGGCATCATTCCTGACAGGGCTAAGGGACAGTATGGAGAGCTGGGGAATGAACCCTTAGATCAGTCATTTGCAAGGCAATTGCCTTGCCAGCTGTACTATCTCTCTGAGCCCTATTTTTTTTTCCCTAACTCATACCTTTTTTTTTATTCTTCCTCCCCCTTCCTCTGTGTGTGTGTGTGTGTGTGCGCGCGCGCACACATGTGCATTTTTGCTTTCATTTCTAAGACTTTAATTTCTAAGAGTCCTTTTTGCAATTTTGTGACTATAACTTTTCATAGAACTTTTCTTTTTTTCTCTGGAGAGCTAAATTATAGTTTTAGATAAATTTCCTGGCTATTTATCTCTATAACTCCTGAATTCCCTTTATCTTTGTTAGAAGATTTTCACTGAAGTTTCATTTGCGCCCTAACCTCAGCACTTACTGATGTCTGCCCAGGATAACAGGAATGATGTGTTCCCCTGGCCCAGCACACCAAAACTGTATGGAGCCCTGCATCTCTGTGCCAACAGCTGTCCAAAAGAGCAGTAACACCCTTGGGATGAGTGCACATGCCTCAACAGCACAGCACAGTATAGCCCTGTCAACACCTTGTGCCAATGTTTACCCAGAAGAGCAGCAGGAATGGGTGTCCCAGGTTCTGGCCAGCACTCAGATAGAGCTACATCCAGAGTCCTGTCCCTGTGTAAAAACTGCTTTGAATAACAAGAACTCTAGGGAAGTGTGTCAAACCATACCCACTGGTGAGGAAAGCAGAAACTAAACCCTTAGAAAATGGAGCACTAGAAACAATGGAAAAAAGGAAAGATGAAGGAACACAACCATATCATGAAGGAACACAACCATATCATGAAGGAACACAACCATATTTGTCCTGGGTAACAAAACTCCAGGACAATCGCCAAATACATCAGACCTTTTTAACCTACCTCAAGAAGACTTTAGAACAGCAATCCTGTCAATGATCTGAGAAAAAAAAATTGAACATAGATTAAAAAAAAATGAATGAACCTGACCAAAAAATGAATTTATTTATTTAAATATAGTGTGGACTGGAGTGATAGCAGAGCGGGTAGGGTGTTTGCCTTACACCTGGCTGACCTGGGTTCAATTCCTCTGTCCCTCTTGGAGAGCCCGGCAAGCTACTTAGAGTATCCCACCTGCATAGCAGAGCCTAGTAAGCTACCTGTGGTATATTTGATATGCCAAAAACAGTAACAACAAGTCTCACAATGAAGACATTACTGGTGCCCACTTGAGCAAATCAATGAGCAACGGGATGACAGTGACAGTGATACAGTGAAATATAGTGTAGTTTTTAAAAAGCAGCAACAATTCTCAGCATCAGAATAGACAAAGTGAAAAATTAGATCAGTAAACTTGAAGATATAGTACACTTGCCTTGCACTTGGAAAACCTGAGTTTGATCTGTGGCACTTCATGGAAGAGAACATCTAACACATAACAATCAGTTCTTGAAGAGCTTATGAGAGTGCTATAAGAATACAAAAAGACAGATTCTTAGTGAAATCTTTATGCATTTGCTGGGCAGGCAAGAGTCTGAATAGCATACGGTAGAGGCATATGGTAGAGCATAGTAAAGGCACAGACTGGCCAAAAACAAGTAGTCTTTTCTAGAATGCAATTGAGACAGCAATAGTTCAGGTAGTAGATAAGAATGAGACATGATTCTCTGGATTGAACTCAGGTTATAAAATTCCCCTACTATTATTATAGTATTTTATTCATAGAATAAATTCCTTATCAGCCGATCTCCATTACCCAACTGCCGCCAAGCTCCAGGCTGCTTTTCCAGATGCTTGGGCTGAGCCTCACACGAGTGAAGTCCCACAGAACCAGGTAATACGAAACTTTGTGACCTTGGACTCTAGACTCAATGGGACCCTGAAACAGAGATCCTCTGCCTACTTCCACCAATCTTCGGTGACCCAAGGGACACAGCAATAAGACCCATCTACGGGTGCCAGATAAATTCCTCATTGGCTGACCTCCACTACCCAACTGCTGCCACACTCCAGGTCACTTTTTCAGACCTCATAAACACTTCTTACCCATTTTCCATCATTACTGCACCATATTTGATGGGGTTCAAATATGATGTGAACCATCAGAACATCTATAATGGCGATTGGAGGCCGCCATAAAAGCCTCCATCCATCTCGGACAGCCTGGCAAGCTACTGAGAGTATCCTGCCTGCACAGCAGAGCCTGGCAAGCTACCCATGGTGTATTCAATATGCCAAAACCAGTAACAACAATAGGCCTCGTTCCCCTGAGCCTGGAAGAGCCCTCAATACAGCAGCATTTAGAAGGATGAACAAAGAGAGGCTGATAAAATCTCAGGACTGAACTAGGCTGCCAAAACGAAGAAGCACTAAAATGACTGTTTCCACTGTTAATGCACATATGCTGTCATTGGAATCATCCATTGAGCACCTGATGGTGCAAGCACGGAAGATCAGTATGATGTCGTTGGCTTGACCGAGATAAGAAGACATCAAATACATCACGCCGTTTTTGATACTGGAGAAGAACTGTTCATCAGAACATGAGACAGTAGAGTCATTGGTGGTGTCGGTGTCCTTGTCAACATGAACTTAGCTATGAGCATTGATTCATTCGAATGCCTAACAACCCGGCTGTTTCTATCTTCATTGTCTATGCACCAACATCCAACAATGAAGAAGGAATTGAGAAGTTCTACATGGAGCTGGAGAACTTCTATAAAGAAGACCACACCTTCTACAAGGTCATTGTCAGTGATTTTAATGCCAAGATAAGACTAGAAGGTCACCTGAAAAACTCCACATTGGGACCCATGGCCTAGAATGGAACGAACAGGGTGAGAGACTGTCTGAGTTCATCATGTTGACCAAGACCATACATGGTAACTCGCAGTTCCTGAAGGCGGAATCTAAAAGCTGGACATGGGAGTCTCCCGGTGGACAGTTGTACAGTGAAATTGACTACATTATATTCAATCAGCGGTTTTGCCTGACCGATGTCACTGTTGTCCCAAAATTCCAAACAGGATCAGACCACTGTCTCTTTCATGCGAAATTCTACTTCACAGAGCAGGGAGAAAGGACTGCAAAGTTTAAGAAGAGAACTCCCAGAACGATCACTAACTGGAAGCTCTTTGGCACTACTGCAGCAGTATGGGAAGATGCCATCACTGACAACATCGACAAGGAATACAATCGACTGACTCAGCACCTCCATGACTGCGCAAAAAATGCCCAGAGTGAGAAAGCCACTAAAAGTCCTGTCTTCAGAAACTCTTGAGCTTTGGGGGCTGGAGCGATAGCACAGCAGGTAGGGCGTTTGCCTTACACGCGGCCGAACCGGGTTCAAATCCCAGCATCCCATATGGTCCCCTGAGCACCACCAGGGATGATTCCTGAGTGCATGAGCCAGGAGTGACCCCTTTGCATTGCTGGGTGTGACCCAAAAAACAAAAACAAAAACAAAAAAGAAACTCTTGAGCTCATTCACCTACGTGGTCTGGCGTGAGCCTCAGGCAATCACAAGCTAACGTCTGAGCTTGCAAAGCTGTGCAGAAAAGCGATAGAGGAAGACCTCAAAGAGAGAAGAGTGGCAGTGTTGGCCAATATGGCAGAAGCCAGGAAAAGTATTCTCAACACTTGCCTGTCCTTCGCCAACTATAAGACCAAGATGACTGCCCTCCGACATCCTGATGGATCTGTCACATCTTCCAGAAGGGCAATGGAAAAAGTTATCCATGACTTCTACTTGGGTCTCTTTGATAGCCATGTCCACCTGCCCACATACGAAATTCCACAGGATGGATATGTCATTCCCAGCATGCTTCCTTCTGAAATCCAACACGCCGTTTTGTCAGCAAAGAAGCGTAGAGCACCTGGTCCAGACAAGGTCAGACCTGAATACCTGAAGAATCTGCCACTAATACTCATCAATACACTGGCTCAGCTCTTCACATGCTACCTGTCTGAATGCAAGGTTCTGTCCCAGTGGAAAACCAGCAGGACTGTCCTGTTGTACAAGAAGGGAGACATCCATGACATTGGCAATTATTGCCTGATCTGCCTGTTGTCTGTCGTCTACAAGTTATTCACTTGCGTTATCCTGAATAGGTTTATCACTAGAACGAAGGACAACCATGTGAGCAAGCTGGGTTCTGAAAAGGATTCAGCATGATAGACCATATCCACATGGTGACCAAGCTCATTGAAGTTTCCTCAAGAGTTCAAGATGCTGCTCTGTCTAATGTTCATTGATATAAAGAAGACCTTTGATTTTGTTGAGACTGAAACCATCATTGAAGCCCTAGCCAAACAGGGTGTTCAAACTCAATACATCAGGATCCTCCATGAGCTGTATTACAGATTCACCACCAGGATCTCACCATTCTATAAAAAAGTGATCATTGACATAAAGAGAAGGGTTCAGCAGGGTGACACCATTTCACTGAAACTCTTCAGTGCCACCCTCGACAACATCATGTGATGACTGGATTGGTAAGGAATGGGAGTGAAGATAGACGGTTGGCAACTATACAACCTCTGCTTCTCTGATGACATCGTTCTCATAACACCAAATATCAGCCAAGCGGCACGAATGCTGGGTGACTTCGACTGTGAGTGTGGAAAGGTTGGACTGCAGCTGAATCTCATGAAGACAATGTTAATGAGAAATGGACTAGTTCCTGATGTTCCATTTGCCCTGAATGAACATCTCCGAATGCAGTAGTTATGTGTACTTAGGTCGAGAACTCAACATGACAAATGACTTGGCATGTGAACTGCACAGGAGGAAGAGAGTGGCATGTAACACCTTCAAGAGTGTTGAAGAAGTGATTAAGAGAACAAAGAACCTCTGGCTCCGGGCACATCTTTTTTTTTCCTTTTTTGGGGTCACACCCAGCAGTGCACAGGGGTCATTCCTGGCTCTGCACTCAGGAACCACCCCTGGCATTGCTCAGGGGACCATATGGGATGCTGGGAATCAAACCCGGGTTGGCCGCGTGCAAGGCAAATGCCCTACCCGCTGGCTGTGCTATGGCTCTAGCCCCTCTGGGAACATCTTTTCAACTCCACTGTTCTTCCTGCACTAACATACGCCTCAGAGACCTGGGCCCTATGAAAACAGATGAGAACACTATTTGGGTATCCCAACGAGGAATTGAAAGAGCTATGCTTAGCGTATCACATTTCACTCTAGTGAGAAAAGGAATCCGGAGGTCTGACCTCCGTCAATGTTCAAGAATCAGGGGTGCTGTCTCATTTGCCAAGGCATCAAAAGTCAGATGGGCTGGACACATATTGCAATTTAGAGATGACTGCTGAACTAGAATTGTTATGGACTGGATTCCACGGGACATCAAAAGACCACGTGGCCACCCACCTACGAGATGGTCATACTTCTTTGTCAAGACCCTGAATGAACGGTTTGAGGCTCTTATTGTTCCTGGAATGAGCAGACACCATTGGGCTACAGTAGCATGCAACAGGGATGAATGGAGACATTACTGACGCCTGCTCGAGCAGATCGACGAACAACTGGATGAGAAGTGACACAAGTGATTCATAGAATATTTCAACATTACACCCTCCACCAAAGTTTCTGCTTCCTTTCACCACTGTCTCAATCTCTCCACGCTGCCCCATGGTAAGCTCAGTTCTCAGGTTATAGACTTTGGCTATTTGTTATTTCTTTACATGTTTCCTTATAAGTCTAATATACAAGAGATCATTCTGCATCTCCTTTCCCGTTCTAACTTCACCCAGCATGATACTCTTCAGATCTATCTTCTTTTTCTCTTTACAGTTTTTATCGAGGTACTAAGATTTACAATAGTGATGGTTATATTGTTCATGCGTGAATTGTTCCAACACCAAAAAAACCCATCAAATATTTTTAAAAAATTAATTATTCCTTGACTTAGTTTCTAGGTGAGTCTTTGAGTACACTAGTATGTATTTTTATTTACTTTTTAAATATTCAGTATATAATTAATGTTGTTTGTGGGGATTTTGTTGTTATTGTTTTGGGGCCATACCTGGTTTTGCTCAGAGAGCAAAACCTCTGGCTCTGTACTCAGGAATCACTCCTAGTGCAAACTTTCTGGCCCCGGAATTAGTTTTGTTTAAAATATCATTCGTGGGCTTGCTATTCAAGCCTGTGTTCTCCCTAAAACATGTATCTTTCTTGTTTGTTCTTTGTTTTCTTTGCTTGCTTTTTTCCACTCTGGAGAAGCTCCTATTCTCTCTGAACATATCCTTTCACTCTTTCCCTCTCCTCACATCTAAGTGAGTTTCAGTCAAAACTTATTTTGCTTCAATAAGTAAATATAGTGTAGTCTATGACCAGGTGTACCAGTTTCCCTTCGGTGTGTATTAAACGCGCATTTTTTAGGTCTCTACCTGTCTTTACCTGCTCAGCATCCTCAGGACTTGTATATAGGTAGTGATTTCTTAACAAGCTCATTCATTGATTCTCATGCAGACAGATGTCTGAGAAACACTGGTGAGGAGTTGTAGTAAATTATCGTCTATGATTCTGAATTTTCCTATGTAGTTGAAATAGTATATATTGGCCATCTGTTGAGAGCTATATTCCTTAGTTATTGCTCATGTAGATTGCTGTTTCAGGAAGTTTCCTAGTAATTCTTGTCAGCTGCTAAGCAATGTGCTTTTCCCTGTGAGTAATGGTCCATTTTTTGCATTATATTGTATTAAATTGCATTATTTCACATGCTTTGTGTCTGAGGAAAAATAGAACAGTAGTATGGTAATTCCTCTTAGGAGATATTTCTGCTTATATAGATCACAGTTCATGAATCAGATACTTCAGCTGTATCACTACAGAGAGTAACCCATGTATTTTTGGAAGTTAGATCAGCCTCTACCAGCTATGGTCCATTATGGTACATTGATGCTCTTTTCTCAGCAGCATGATTATAACAAAGGGAAGTAGAAATTCATTGGTCAGTATCACTGAAGACCAACTGGAGCAAAGTGACTATTATAAAATAATATATCATGTCCCAAAAATACAAAAATAAAGACAAGAATTTATTTCCCTTTTCTGCAAAATTTAGTGAATATCTTTGGGAGATGACAAATTGGATGGAGTAATTGATAACAATGTTCATATAGGAAGGAAATAAAGAGACTGCCAGGTGAAAAGTGTCACATGTGAAGGAATGGAATAAAAAGTGAGTTCATGTGGAGAGATTCCTTATTTGGGAGGCCAAGATCAAAATAAATTGATTTCTGTCTATCCAAGTTTCATCATATTTATTATAGTTCTAGAAAGAGCTCAAAAGCTAGGTATGGAATCAGAGACAGCCATGAGGAGTTGCATAGACATTTGAGGGAAAGATGACACTAACAATTATATACCAGAAGCAAAATACCTTTTTAGACTGACTTGTTAGAAATTTAGTGTATATATGCATTATATCCACTAAAGTTTGAGATAATCACACAAATATAGTAGTTTTTATTATTTTAGGCTTATAATATAGGAGAGTTTTTATGCTTTAGATATTTCCAGGAGTGCTGAGAATCATTTGACAATAGTGCCAATAAATAATTATATTGGAAAAACTTTTAAATGAACTTATACATAAACTAGTTTCAACCAAGAACAGCTATGACCTTATTGATATTATAATTTTTCGTATTATTTTAGTTCATTTTCATCATGCTCAGACCTTAGTACCATCTCATATAACCCTGGGTTGGTCAGTGTCACTGAAGACCAATTGGAGCAAAGTGATTATTAGAAAATAACACACGATGATAGAGCTAGTCTTACCTGATAGAGATAATCTTATCTCCCATTATTCAAAATGTGTCAGTGGTTTGAAAAAAGTAAAAATTCTCCTTAGTAGACCAGGTGGTCAAGAAAAGTAGTTATCCACCTTTGTACCCTGGAAACTTGCACCCAGCTTCACTGTGATATGGAGGTGGGTGGAAATGGATAGGTTTTGAAACAGGCAGAATTTTTCCTTTAGAACTCTGGATCTTCCCCTTGTTATCGAGGGTAGAAACTCTACAGAGCAAATTTGGGGACCTCTTTGGGGGCATTTTTCATCAATAAAGAATGGACAGTTGAAGTGAGCATTGTGTTGATGTCTGGATTGTCAGTATTTAAATGGAATGACTAGTCTCCACTAATTTGTGGGGGGGGTTGTTTGTTGTTTTGGAGTCACACATGGCTATACTATGGACTTACTCTTGGCTCTGCACTCAGGAACACTCCTGGTAGGCTTCATGGACATATGGGATGCGGGGGATCTAAGCAGGATCTGTCATGTGCAAGGCAAGTACCTTAGCCACTGTACTGTCTCTCCGGCCTGTCATCTCAACTAATTTTTCAACAACAGCTTTTTGGTAAAGACTGCCACTTTCCAATTAGGTATTGAACTCTTGTGATTTTCACAACTCTCACTGCACTGGTTTCCCCTTGTTTTATCTAGTACTGAAACACTGTTTTCATGAGTTTAAAGGTATCTCTAGATAGCTAAAAAATAGAACATATTTTTTGTTCTGACTTATGGCTATCATGTGCTGGGAGAAGAAGTTGAGCACCCATTTTCTAGCAAAGAAAGAAAAATGTGAATTCATAGCTGAGGTAAGAGAAAAGTTTCTGTATAGAAAATGTTTGCACGGGATCTCTAGTAACCAGTTAAAGACATTGACAAGTAAAATGTAATTGCTACATTTAGGGAGAATCTATGTCATTAATTTTGAAAGGCTAACAGCATTCTAGAGTGGATTTATGATTTTGGATTCCAGAAAAAATATTCACTAAGTAAACAGCTTGCAGCAAATCACTGGAGAGTGAGGAGAGTAATCTCTATCACAGAGCCTTCTGTGCTTTCATTCTGTTTCCAAAGGTGACTAGTTCATCCATGTGCAAAATCATAAGCAACAGCCTCTTCTGTACAATATAGAAATGCCAGGGTTTTGCCTTGTGTCTTTTCCAGCTCAGGAAAAGATGCTAATGAAAGAATTATACCACTAACAATACCTCAAAAAAAAATAAACCAGATTTTCCCTTTTAGTTGAAGAGCAGAGTATAAAAGTTCACCAAAGGCACTGTAGTATAGAAATATATGAACTGTCAAAAAGAAGTTCTGTGTAAATTGTGCATCACTCTTCAATGTGCTACAGATGATCCAGATGAAAAAATAAATCAGTGTTCCATAAAGTCATTTATTCTGGAAGTCTATTTACACATGGAAATCTAATCACCTCTGCTACCAAAAAAAAAAAAAAATCTGGGTCCTTGGCAATGGTTCGATATGACTTACAAGACCTCCAAACTCAGCAATACACAGCAGGAGCAGATGGACTTCTAAGCAACCAGGCAATAGTTTCCTAATGCAAGTGCTGGGAGCTGGAGCCAAGCACGTTTCATTTCTTACCTTCCCTTGGTGCAGAGATTGATGAACAGAACATGAGGTTTTCTAAGATAACGTATGCAAGTAACCTACTTACAACAAGCTTTTCTCAAGTGTCACTGTCTCATCCTACTTGGCAATTAGATCCAGACATTAGTAAGGCTAAGAGTGACCCACAAGGTGGGACAGAAAACTCCATGGTTTAAAGTCTCAGGTGGGCAGCGCAGATAACTAATATGCACCATAAATGCCCTCCTTTATCTTGGGTTTGAACTGACAAATGCATGGTATTGTATCCACACTTTTATATTTAAATAAAGCAATTCTTATAAATAGACATGTGAAAATGTCTGGCTTATATATAATACACAATATTATATATCATAATATTAATAACAATGACAAGAATATAATATAATTATAGAGTAATATATTCACTAAGTATAACACTCACTGTAATAACAATCATTACCAGTAAAATCTTATATGACTAGAATTAGGGTTGGTACTGTTATAATAATTATTATTATTACTATAGTCACTGTGAATTCAGGTTTTGTTGAAAGCAAGATCACAACAGTAAAAGGGAAAAGGATGACACATCCAAGATTGAAAGACTAACCCTATAAAATATAATGTCTTTTTATTTCAACTTTATTGAAATTTGGTTGGGAAATTAAAATTATATATAAAAACATACTATTTTGATATGGCTAAATGTTGTAAAATGATTAAGACAAGCAAAGCTAATTAACATATCCACCACCTCACACACCTTTTGTGTGCAATTAAAATACTTAAGATTTATTCTCTAAGCAAAGTTCATGTATAAATTTATTATTAATGGTACTCACCATAATGTATATTCGTTCAAGAACTTATTTGTCTTTTAAATGAAGCTTTGTATTCTTTGTCCAACATGGCCTTCTACATGATATCTCACCACCGATATCTCTCTTGTTGATTGTTTTTAGATCCCATTTACAAGTAAGACATAGAGTACTTTTCTTATTTTTCCTTACTTACTGCCCTTACCAAAACCCAAAAAATAAATACAAAATTAAGTACATGTATATTTAGGGCTGAGGGCTGGAGCGATAGCACAGCAGGTAGGATATTTGCCTTGAACACAGCGAAGCCAGGTTCGATTTCTCCGCCCCTCTCGGAGAACCCGGCAAGCTACCGTGGTGTACACAATATGCCAAAAATAGTAACAACAAGTCTCACAACGGAGATGTTACTGGTGCCCGCCCGAGCAAATCAATGAGAAACGGGATGACAGTGATGACGGTGATACAGTGATACTGCCCTTCATGACCTATGATCATCCTTGTTGTTGCAAATGGCCAGCAGAATTTTCTCCTTTTATTTTGCAGAGCATCATTCTTATTGTTCTGTTATACATATTATGGGGTGGAGCGATAGCACAGTGGGTAGGGCACATGGCCAACCCGGGTTCGATTCCTTCGCCCCTCTCAGAGAGTATGTCACCCACACAGCAGAGCCTGGCAAGCTAACCGTGGCACATTCGATATGCCAAAAACAGTAACAACAAATTTTACAAGAAAGACATTACTGGTGCCTGTTCGAGCAAATCCATGAGCAATGGGATGACAGTGATACAGTGATACATATTATATAGTTATACATTTATAATATATAATGGAATAATACTCCCTGTCCAATGTGATGCAATGAATGGAGAGGTTATTTCCATGACTTTGCTAATATGAAAAATTATATAATAAACATGAGGTGTATGTGTCACTGTGATAAACTGGATTTTGTTTACTTTGGACATGTACTCATAAGTGGATTATTGAGTCATGTGGCAATTCTACTTTTAATTTTAGGATAAACCTCTGCACTATTTTTCCTGGTGGCATATTCCCAACAGTACTTCACAGGAACACCTTGCTCCATTTCCTTGCTAGATAATGCTAATAAGTATCTTTAGTCCATTCAGGTTTGTTGCCTTGAGTTCTCATATATTTGGGGTATTAACTACTTATTAACTATATTGTTTCAAATACTATATCCCATTGTAAGTTTGTCTTTTCCCTTTTTTTCTTGTTCTGGGGGTTTGGCTCACAACCAGTAGCACTCAGGGGACTAGTCCTTACTCGTTGCTCCAGTTTTGGGGGCTACTTCTGGTGGTGCTGGTGGGGGGTTCATGTGGTGCTAGAGATCAAACCTGGGCCTCTTGCATCCCTGAAGATTGAAGTAAATTGAAGTAAATCAATGTACTCCAGTACATTGATTTATCTCTTTGTTCCTTCTTTTTTCTTTTTACTGATTACTTTCTAAATTATAGAGAAATTTTTAGGTTGTATTTGTTCTATGTGTTTGTTTTGCTTTTGATGCCCATGCTTTTGGTGTCATATCTAAATAATCATTGCTAAGACCATTACCCAGGAAGAGTACCCCTATGTTTTCTTCTAGGAATTTTATGACTTTATGTATTATTCAGTCTTAATTCATTTTGATGTGATTTTTGTGTGTGATGTTACATTAGGGTCTAATTTCATTACTTGGCCTGCAAGATTTAAGTCTTCCTAAGACTTCATTGGAAACTGACCTTTTACTTATGTATTATTAAAAATGTAGCAAAAATTTGTCTGAGTTTTTTCTAAACTTTCTACTTACTTCCATTTGCCTATGAATTAGTATATTTGCCAGTACTGTGCTATTTTGGTTACTTCAGCTTTGCAACATGAACATCAGGAATTGTGATACCTCTATCTCTGTTCTTGTTTGAATGCTTTGTTATTAAGGGTCTTTTGTAGTGTTTTACAAGTTTTTGGACTGTTTTTCAAATTTTTGTTAAAATATATTGCTGGGACATTGCTAGGAATCACTTTGAATCTGCTCTTTTTTATAATAATTTTGGCAATATTAATTTTTCTCATTCATATTTTCATTTATTTGTGTCATTTCTTTCGTTAGTGTCTCAGAGTTTTATGTAGAGATCTCTCAGCTTCTTGGCTAAGTTTATTCCTAAAGATTTTTTTTATGTTCTTATGGGTGGTATGATTTTTCTTAATGTCTTTTTCATGTACTTTGTTATAAGCTATAGCACATTTTTATTTTGAACTTTATTTAGTTTTAAGCAATTTTAACAGACTTTTTTCCTTTTCTTTGCTCAGTATTTAACTTTTTCCACAATTAAGATAATTTCAATGGAGACAGCCTTTTTCTAAGTTTGACTGTCTTTGTTTATAATTTTTCTTGCCTAATTCTGTGGTTATAACTTCTAATACCATATTGAACAAGAATCACTGTCACTGTCACCCCATTGCTCATCGATTTGCTCGAGCAGGCACCAGTATTGTCTCCATTGTGAGACTTGTTACTTTTTTGGCATATCGAATATGTCACAGGTAGCTTGCCAGGCTCTGCTGTGTGGGCAAGATACTCTCGGTAGCTTGCCGGGCTCTCTGAGAGGGGCGGAGGAATCAAACCCAGGTCGGCTGCGGGCAAGGCAAACGCCCTGCCACTGTGAACAAGAATGATGATAGTAAATATTCCTGATCTTGATCTTAGGTGAAAAATTTCCATTCCTTGATTGTTGAATACATAGCTAGCCATGGACTTGTATATGCACTTTATTATGTTAAAGTTTAATAGGTGACTTACGTGAAGTGGGGAGATGAGAGGAGGCAGTGTCTCTTCTTCATCCACCTCAGTCACCTGGGAAGTACATGGAAGGGTTAAGACTGATAGAGTCTGCTTTGAACACCTGCACAGCAAAGACCATATGTCTCCCCAGCACTTGACAGTGATCAAACTCTACCTGAACGCCACTTGATCTTCACAGCATGGTAATTAATTCCTGCCACCCAACTTCTCAGGGAACAGTGGAACTCAGACTATAGTAAAGAATTGCTCTTTGCAGAAAAAGGAAAATCACTCCCAGCATTTCCTTTGCTTAGTCCACTGTCTAGCTCCACAGAAGAGAAATTCAGGAAGGAAATGAATAGTGAAGTACATTTGTTTAGAAAATATTAGGGGAAGAAAGAGAGTTTTGCACTCAAGAGAGAATGTGGGAATTCTTCACAATGAAGAGTCAAGTATCCCATGTAGAGCTGTGGGAAAGCACTCAAGAAGAAGAATGTATACCATCAAGTAAATGAAAGAGTTCACATCTCAGGCAGAGATGTAGGTGACCCCAGATTTTGGGAAATATATGTCTTTATCCTTGTAAAGTTAGTTCTTATACAGTTTTCCAAATCTGTTGCTAGAGTGTCATCACTAGGAAGAATTTACCACTGTTGGTAAAGAAGAGTCTTTTATTCCAGTCCAGCTGCTCAACAACCTCCGCACACACTCCATCAACCTCAAGATCAACCTAAGGCTGCAGATGTCCCAGGTGCTACCCAAAGGCGCAGGCAGGTGCACGTTTGTCAGTGTGCAGATCGTTACAACATGCCAGTCGACCAAAAGCTTACATTTGGTAAACTGGAAACATCTGCAAAGGCAATTAGAGGCCACCCCAAAAGCCTGCATCCCTCTCGGAGAGCCTGGCAAGCTACCAAGAGTATCCTGCCGGCACAGCAGAGCCTGGCAAGCTACCTGTGGCATAGTTTTTATGCCAAAAACAGTGACAACAATGGTCCTCATTCCCCTGACCCTCAAAGACCCAATACGCCATCAAGCTACACTGGCACATAACAGGAATGAATGGAGACATTACTACTTGCACCCACTTGAGCAAACCCATAAACAGCAGGATGACAATGATACAGTGATACAGTGATATTTTGTCTAGGTTTCCTCTGTATCATGTAGGTGAAAGGCCTTTATGCCTCTGGGTTGGTTTTGGTCCAGACAGTGTCTTCTCCCAATGTACATTATCAGCTCCTTTTCTACTTCCTAGCTCTCCACCTGCAATAGTACCTTGCTTTTTAAGAGTTTCTATCATGGAAATACACCATCTTTTGTCAGTTTCCTGCAAATGTATTGAGATAATAATATGATTTTTGTCTTCCCTAATGTGAAAGCACACACTTATTGTTTCACACATGTGGAAAACCCATTGCACACCAGAAATAAATCTTACTTGATCGTAGTGGATGATGAACTTTTAAATCCTTTTGATGTATTTTATGAGGATTTTTGCATTTATGTTGACCAGACGAGATCTGGTCTGGTCTGGTCTGGTCTGGACTGGAGTGATAGCACAGCGAGTAGGGCGTTTGCCTTGCACACGGCTGACCCGGGTTCGATTTCTCCATCCCTTTCAGAGAGCCCGACAAGCTATCGAGAGTATCCCACCTGCATGGCAGGGCCTGGCAAGCTACCTGTGGCATATTCAATATGCCAAAAACAGTAACAACAAGTCTCACAATGGAGATGTTACTGGTGCCCGCTCAAACAAATTGATGAACAACGGGACAACAGTGCCATGACAGTGCTATGTTGACCAGGGAAATTGGCTTGTACTTTTCTTTTTTTTCAGTGTTTTTATCAGATTTGGTATCTGAATAATGCTGGCTTATAAAATAATTTTGGAAGATTTTTCTTCTCCTCAATCTTTTGGAAGAATTTGAGAAAGAGTGTTGATTATTTGCCACTAAAGGCATCTAGTTCCACGCTTCTCTTTGTGGGAGATTTTATTTTTCTTTTAAAATGAAAACTTTTTAATTAGAGAATATACAGAGTCATCTCAATACTGCATTGACATTTTTACATTGACAAGTTTTATTATGGAATCTATGTAGTTCTGTATTATAGTCATGACATTTGTGCAAAGTAATACATTGAAGTAAACTTGTTTACACTTTATTCAGCATTGAGGTCTTCCTTTTATTCCTATTGTCATTCCTGTTGCAGAGATCTTTTTCTTTTTATTTGCTTGACAATTTTAATTTTTATCATTTTAAATAATGTATTTTTGGTAGGCTTCTGCCATGTTATATAATCATAGGAAATCTAGTCTATATGGAGAACAGACTTTTTTTTTCTGGTTATACATTTCCTGTACTGGAATAATTTGGGCTGGATTGATAGCACAGAGTGTAGGGCGTTTGCCTTGCACGCGGCCAACCTGGGTTCGATTCCTCCATCCCTCTCGAAGAGGCAAGCTCTTCTTCAAGTTCCCGAGAGTATCCCGCCCACACAGCAGAGCCTGGCAAGCTCCCTGTGGCGTATTGGATATGCCAAAAACAGTAACAACAAGTCTCACAATGGAGAAGTTACTGGTGTCTGCTCCAGCAAATCAATGAACCATGGGACTGGAATATTTAGCAGCAGGCTCTTTGGAAGCTACACCCAGATATCCTAAGGTGTTATTCCTGGCCTTACACTAAGGGATCACTCCTTGAGGTGCTCAGGGGACCATATGGGATGCCAGAAATCAAACCTGCATCAGCCACATGCAAGGCAAGTGCCCTATCTGCTGTCCTATTTCTCTGACCCTCATTCTGGAATAAGTATTTCGTGTTTTTAGTGGTTCCTTCATGAACTTGAGGTTTTGATAAAATGTGTCATCTTTTACATCTGGGCTCTTTCCAATTTCTCCTTTAAATGTGAAGTTGACTTCAGTTAGCTTTGTTGCATTAAAAGGTAAAAGACTTCATTTCTCCTCAGAGAAAATGTAAAGTGGTGATTATAGCCTTTCTTATACTAATCCCTCTGTTGGCTTGCTTTACTATTTGTACCAGAAACATCTTATAGTAGTTCTATGCTAGTAGCTGATGCTTTTTTACTGCTGCTGAGGTTTCCCTGAAGTCTGGATAGAGATATACTCAGGGGGACTTCTATTTTTGGTGAGTGGTTACTGCACAGCACACAGATAGTCAATTTTAACAAGATCTCGAGTTGTTGGGACATTTCTGATTACCAATTCAATTTTCTTTCTTGCCATTGGTGTGTTCAGAGTTTTCATTTCTTGCCAATTCAGTCTTAGTAAGTTGTGTATTTCTAGGAGTGTATCCACTCTTTTCATGTGATACAATTTATTGGTATGTAGTTCTACAGAGTATGCTCAGGATTCTTTTATGATTCTTGTGGCATTAGTCATGTCTTGCCTTTCACTTCTGATATGATTTAAATCTATACTATGTCAGTTTTGTCTTAAAAAAGAAACATCAGTGAACAGTTCCTGGGGCCAGTGTTGTGGCTTGCCTTGCATGAGTGTCTCTGGGTTTGATTGGAGACACTGCACGATTTTCAGAGCACTTCAGACTACAGCCTAGACAGGAGTAGCCCCAGAGATATGTTATAGGGCCAGAACACATGCTTTGCATGTAATAGTCTTGGATTGAACCCTAGCATCAAATTACCTGCAGAAATATCAGGATGGCCTAAAAAAAAAAACCCAAAACAGTAAACAGCAACAAACAACAAAGGAGTTATTGAAAAGAAGATGGGGGGGGCTCATAATGACACAGCAGAACAGCTCTTTGCTATTTCCTGTAAGCAAATCTCACCAGCCGTCCCTTGCTCACTGGATTGACCCATGTATTTCACTCCCCTCAGGTGGGTGTTTGGCAAATTCATCCGAGTGATTAAACTGGAGAGGACTGGACCTGTGTGCCTGTGTGTTTGGCGGGGGAGGGGAGGAGAGACTGTGGCCATTGCAGCTCTATTCCTGGCAGAGGAATAAGCTAGGGCGAAGCATATGCTTTGTTGTACTCAGACTGGCATAGAAAACCCCACACCAAAGATGATTATCATGCGGCTTATTGTGAGGACTCTGGGACCAGGAGTACCTTTAAGGAAAGCCTGATAAGGGACAGTTCTCAGGAAGCGAGTGATTCTGAGCTGAAGATAAATTCATATGAATTGTCGAGACATGCAGTACTGAAGCAGAGATCAGGAAATTAGGAAATGGGCAGAGATGGTGCTTGTTCTGGCCACAGAGAGAAAAATGACTGCATATGTGTTTTCCATGTAGGCCCTCCCACTTGCCCAACCTTTTGCGGTATTTAGATTCACTGTTTCCCTTCTTTTCAACACTGAGCTAA
Source organism: Sorex araneus (assembly GCF_027595985.1). Classification (NCBI taxonomy): domain Eukaryota; kingdom Metazoa; phylum Chordata; class Mammalia; order Eulipotyphla; family Soricidae; genus Sorex; species Sorex araneus. Next base: position 36,048,744 of record NC_073312.1, read on the forward strand.
ACAAGGAGGATTGCAAAACTAAAACCACAGCTCCACCTACTGGAGAGAAAAAAAAGGCAAAATACAAGGCTTAGGAAAACGTCAGCCATCTAGATTCTTCTAGAAGAGAATCTCTTCTAGAAGAGAATACAGGATGGAAGAGCTGAAGAGATGAAACCCCAGAAACCAAAGCTAGGGATACAGAATTGGAACAACTAACAGACAAAAAAGGTTTAGAAGAGAAAGGTTTAGAAGAGAATCATGAATAAATTCAGTGAAGTTAAAGAAAAATAAGTCAAAATAATCAGAAGCAAAATTTTCTTTTTCTTTTTTTTAAGGAGCAAGGTTTTGTTGTAGTTGTGGTAGTATTTTTGTTGTTTGTTTATTATTTAAGAGTTTGAGACTATAAAAGAGCCCATATAGGAAGGTCAGATATGAGGAATATTAGTGGCAGAACTGTATAGTAAGTATGGAAAGTATAGTAAGTAGGCTTGTAATCTAAGTAAATTGGAAGAAAATATGTGCAAATCTGGATCTCAAGTGGAAGAAAAGCGAGAAACTTTTAGTAAAAATGAAACAAATCTAAGAGAGTGTTGGACTCCTTTAGAAACAAAATAATATGAGTATCTCAGAAGGTGAAGAAACAGAGAAAGTAGAAGAAAGCTATGTACAGGATTAACATAGGGTTCCCGAGCTAACGGAAAACACCATCACTTTCTGGAAAGCTAATGAAACCAAGAAGTTCTCCCAATCCTGCTCCGGGACAACCACTGACTGAATGACAAGGCCATGGGTGGAGAAGGAGCTTTGTTGGCAATACTCAGGGAGGTTGGACGATGGGAGTTTCATGTCCTTAAAGTAAACAATGTGTCGGCACAGATACAAGAACTTTTTAGAGAGAAATAAAATGGATTCAAATTTTTTTTTCTTTTTAGAAATAATGGGTTGTAGACCAGTAGGCAAGAGAATAAATGATAAAAATCCCCTCGTGACTGGTCCCCTGAGGCACATTCCAACTTATCTGCAAGCCTAACACTAAGTAAGGGTTAGGCTTTTGGGGAAAAAATCTTACCTTTAGTCATTGGGTACACTTTAGGTAAGGGCAACCTTGCTTAGATAAATTTCCTGTGACTCAGCCTCAATTATCATTGCCATCTCTTCCTCCTGTTTCTACGGAAGTTAGGGCATGAAGTCAAATCTGGGTCCTTCCTGGTGGATAGGGGAGGTACGGGAAATAAGGAGTGAAAGAGGCTGATATAAGAGAAATTCATTTTTCTTTCTTTTCCTGGGTATACTAGTATACTACTGGGTATACTAGTCTTTCATGAAGGGGCAGAGGTATAGGAGAAAGAATAGGAGGAGGAGAAGGAGAATGAGGAGGTTGTTAAAATGGCAATAAACTTGAAATACAGTCAAGATTTCTAAGAATTATTGTTCTACATCTAAATCAAAGCATCTTTACTCAACTTGTGCTTGTTTGCACTGTCTCTAATGTCCTTAGATATTAAAAATAAATAAAAACAGCACACTTACTATGCCACTATATTTACAGTCTATTTTAAGTTTTCTGTCTCCAGCTTGCCTGGTCTGTGTGAATTCTTAATCAATGTGAATCGAATAAGGAAGAACTGAAAATGCTTATTCAAAGAATCACAGTAAAATATTAGGAAAATTCTAAATTTCAGTTTACAAACAAAAGCTTTTAAAAAAAAGTTATGACATGAACCAGAATCTGATCTTGTGCCACAAAAAGCCATGTTGTTGAAAAATTTTTTTTTCTTCATTTGAACCCTAATCTACCCAAAATTTAAAGAAATAAATTAAGTTCATTTCTAATAAGTATAAATTAAGTTACTTCACAACAACACAGTGAAAACAAGCAACTTGTTTGGTTTGTTTTTGTGAGGCACACTTGGTAGTGTTTTGGGTTTCCTGCTGGCTCTGTGCTCATAAGGATTGCTCCCATTCATGCTCATTGCATCATATACTGCTGGGGATTGAACTGGGGTTGTCTGCATGCAAGGCAAATACTGTTAACCCTGTATTATCTCTCTGATCCCAAAACATATAATTACACAGATTTCTTTAACCTGTATTGCATGTACTTTACCTTGTGCTTAAATGGCCTCTCAGGGCTCAGGAGTTATGTAACATCTTCTGTAGCACTGTCTCACTGTCATATGGTTGTTCATCAATTTGCTCAAGTGAGCACCAGTAAGTCTCCATTGTGAGACTTGTTACTGTTTTTGGCATATCGAATATGCCAGGGGTAGCTTGCCAGGCTCTCCAAGAGGAAGGAGGAATCGAACCCGGGTCGGCTGTGTGCAAGGCAGACACCCTACCCACTGTGCTATTGCTCCAGTTCAACATCTTCTTCACTGACCAGTATTGTCCAACAGGAATTTGTTGTCCTCGTTAGCATGCAGTAACCATATTGCATCAAGCAATATCTCCCAGGGAGATGATGTCGTATTTTCCAAACAACAGGCAGTTTGTTTTAGCTTTTCCTAGTACTAGTGGATTCTTTTAACTTTCTTCAGGCAAAGAAGAGCCCCAAAGTTGCAAAAAAGTTTTGACATTTCTCTTTTGGTTAGAACCTGCTCCACAAGTGCCCTTAGGACCTCTTGTGTTGAAGCCAGAGTGACAAAGCATTTGCTTTGGATCCATCTAGGCCCTGGGTAGACACATATTGTGAGTATTAAAGGAAAAAACAAAATTTTAGGGTATTTTGGCTTTGGGGATCACATTCTGCAGTGCACTAACTCAGTGCACAGGTGTTGCTCTGGGCAGTGCTGGGGGACCTTGTGCTGCTGGGGATTGAAACTGAGCCTCCTGCATGCGAAGTATATGCTCCAACCCCTTTGACTTACCTTATCAACACAAAATGCACAATATAGGTCTAATATGTGTCTGTACTTCTCTTTGCATTAGGGAAAAGGGAATTACTTTTGTATGCCTTAAGAGCTCTTCTAAGGCCTTCCATATTTATTTCCATTTTAGTCAATTAACATCTTATTCTTTTGTTGGAATTTTGGTCTCACAGATATTAAAAGGATTAAAACATACAGATTGCTATGATACAAGAAAATATTTCAAAATTGCAACAAAGCTTAGTTCTTTTAAGTCTGACTAGATTTGTGTAAAGACCCAATGATGAAATGTGCATAAAATAGAGTTAAAAGATATGTAAATACTAGATTTACACAAAAACCTGAAGATAAAACTTGCATGAAATAGAGTTGTTCTGCCTAGTAAATATACTAGGAATGAAACGATTTATAGTTGAAAGTGCTCACCATAATTTTATAATACTTTTTCCTTTTAACAAAAGAAAGGTAAAATCTTGTTTTATTCAAATATTATACAGATATTAAAATTTAATTTTAAGGTCCTTAGTACAATGCATTAAGTTATATTCAGTTTGACCACACATAAAGTTTCTTCCCCTAAAATCTATTCCTTAAATCTCTATACATAATTTTTGCATTGACATTCTGATCTATAATTTTCTTCATTCCATTTCACAACTACTTTCACTTTAAGACATTCCCTCATCAGAAATATCTTTATTTTCTTTCTTACTTAAAGCATACATATATCCAACTAAATCACATTTTATAGGATTTACATCCCTAGTTTTAAAAGTAAATAAGTTGTAGTAATAGATTTTAGTAAAATTACCCAGATATATAAAAATTTGATTATTTAACTTCTAAAATTTGATCTTAGCCAAAAGCCCATGAAATGATTATCACTAAACTTCTAAACTAGAGAGATTATCTTGCTTTAATTAATTCTTTCTTTATCTTAATAAGTAGCACTGTCCTCCTGTTGTTCATCAATTTTGCTCGAGGGGGTACCATTGTGTCTCATTGTGAGACTTGTTACTGTTTTTGGCTACAGGGAGCTTGCCAGGCTCTGCCGTTGCAGGCAGGATACCCTCGATAGTTTGGCTGGGCTCTACAAGAGAGATGGAGGAATCCAACCGGGGTTGGCCGCGTGTAAGGCAAACGTCCTACCCTCTATGCTATCACTCCAGTCCAATAAGTAGCTCTAAAATTTCATTTTATCTAAAATTAAAATGTCATAGTCTATTATTGCTAAAGGTTTTTATGATTTTGTTAAATCTTTTACCCTCAAGCAAATTTATCTGATGATACTGACACAAAAAATTTTTATTGACTCTATGCTAGTAAAAAAAAAAAAAAAAAACTAGTTTAAAAAAGCCTTATATAAGACCAAGTCAGTTACTTTGACTCTTAGGATTAACAAAATTTTAAAAAACAAAAGGGACAGTGTTTTTAAAAATGCAAGAACTTTCTCTGATTTAATTTCCAAACAGTTCTGTCCCTCTGCTTCATGAGGAACCCTTAGAAATTTTCTTCTTAAAGACTGAGAACTTCATGATTCAAACTAAAGCATTAAATTTTAAACTGGCTTTCATTTACCAAAATTAATTATTTTGAGCCACATATTCTAACAGTTCTAACCAGAAACAAAATCAGTGTGGGGAATACAAAACAAATTGCATTCAGATACAAAAAGAAGTCTATTAGTTTTCATAAAAATTTCAGATTATTTTAGAAGTATTAGTTTAGAGGAAAATATTTGAAAGGTCAGTGTTTGTAAAACTGCAAGTTCTTTGATTTAATTTCCAAACAGTTCTGTACATCTGCTTCATGAGGAACCCCTAGAAGTTTTCTCTTTAATGTGTCTGAAATCATACTGTTATTTGGAAGACAAAAATATCTAATTCCTCATTGAACCTAAGTCTTGAACTGTAAGATATGTCCTATGGCTCTTCAGTAATTTTTGAGATCAAGAGCTAAAGCCCATTTCTTTTTCCAGACAGGAGGGGGGAAAAAAGCACACTTAATCCATTCTCATGGAGGTCACAAAAGAGCTGTCACAGGCTAAGGCGAACAATGTAGACTGAGATCTCTTATCTTTCTGCAGTTCCCATACACAAATCGGTCCATTCCATTTCCTTTTTCTCTAGGCCTGAAGTTAAATAAACTTAGAATGGGTTTTGAAACTCAAGAGCCCCTAGTGACCATTCCTTACTGATATTTTTGCAGGTTGGTTTTTTTTTTTTTTGTCTTTAGACTTCCTATAATATAAAAGATGGAATCTAGGTGCCATAGCACATAATGTTATGGCGGGTTGGGGGGGGCGGGGTTGGGGTGGAGACCCAACTTCAAACTGTTGCTAGTGATAGACAGATCGGCAGGAAAGGGGAGGCACTGGTAATGAGTTTTTCTTCTAGTAATAAAACCAAGATATAATGTAAGGACTTTTCATAGTCACAAACCCTGAATTGCCCAAAGGCAGGAAAGTTGGACCTTTTTGAGATGCAAATATTGAATTCTTTGGGATGAAAAAAATTGAGGCACCACTCAGAAAAGAGTGAACCCCTTCAGAAAAGAGAAGCTACCAGAGAAACTAAAGGTCATGATAAGCATATGAAAAGACCATCAATACAGCCTCTTCAGCCTCTTCCCTTTGACTGCCCTAACAACAGACTTAAGCAGGCTCTCTCTCTCTCTCTCTCTCTCTCTCTCTCTCTCTCTCTCTCTCTCTCTCTCTCTCTCTCTCTCTCTCTCTCTCTCTCTCTCTCTCTCCTCTCTCACTTCACTTCACTATTCATCTCATCTGAATTTTCTTTTTTGCTAGGGAAGGAAACAATTCTGGAAAACCTAGTCAGAGGTGAGAGACCTACACTGAAAGCTGTAAGAAATTTTTTGTCTGTTTGTTTTAATTTGGAGGCCACTCTCTGTATTGCTCACAGGGTCTTGTCTGTGCCCAGGAATCACTCCTGGTGGTCTGGAGGCCATAGGGGTGCTGGGGATAGAACCCATATCCACTATGTTCAAGACATGCCCCCTATCCATGGTATTATTGTTCCTGCCCAAGAAATTATTCTTAAAACATATAACAAAAAGACATGAAGAGCATTCCATGCTTATGGATCAGAAGAATAATGATTACTACAATAGGCTTCATAACTAAAAAAATTTATACATTCAGCCCAAGCACAAGCTCTATCAAAATTTCAGTGCCATTTTTAAAGAATAGAAAAACAGATTCTAAACTTTGTATTGAAATGCTGAAGTTAGTAAACCTTAGCGCAAAAGAGATATGTAGGAGTCATATTTCTAGACTGCAAACTATTTTATGGAATGATAGTAACAGAAACTGCAAAAATTGTGAAGCAATAGTAGACACACAAAACAGAACAGAAAGGTAAGTCCTGAAATAACCCCCAACCATACTGTCAGTGAATTTATGGTAAATGAGAAGCAAATAGAGAAGCAAAGCCTATTAAGCCACGGTGCTGGGAAACCTGAAAAATAGTGTGCAAAAAAAGAGAAAAATTAACAAACAAAAATTATTATAACACTGTAGCACTGTCTTCCTATTGTTTATCACTTTGCTAGAGCGGGCATCAGTAACGTCTCCATTGTGAGACTTGTTATTGTTTTTGGCATATCTAATACGCCACAGGTAGCTTGCCAGGCTCTGCCATGGGGGCGGGATACTCTCAGTAGCTTGCCGGGCTCTCCGAGAGGGATGGAGGAATTGAACCTGGGTCAGCCATGTGCAATGCAAATGCCCTACCTGCTGTGCTATCGCTCCAGCACCTAAATTAACCCAAAAATGAATTGAACACTTTTATATACGATACCAAACAATAAAATATATAGAATAATCAGCCATATACTGCACAGCATGGATCACTAAGGTGTCTTTGGTAACATAACTCCAACTTCAAGAGGGAAAAGGCAAAAATAAATAAATGATTCTATCTACAAAAGCTTGTGTACAACAAAATAAATCACCACACAAATGAAAAGACAAATAACAGACTTAGACAATATAATTCACACTGTATATTTAACAAGGAGTAATTGTGCCAAAAATTTCTATGATTCAACAGAAAATCAATTTACACACACAAATTAGGCAGAAGGATTGAACAAACACTTCTTCAAAGTAGATATACTAGTATTTCAATAAAAGCTATATATATGTATGTATATATAGAGACATGTAAGGATAATAACCTTTTGTTTATTATTAAAGATGATCATCATAACACAAATTTTCCTGTTTGTTTTTATATTCTGTGATACTTTATATTGAGTGTGTATTATTTACTTAACCAGAAATAATCTTTTTCCATTGCACAAGAAAAGAATAAGAATCATGTACAGGTGCTAGTTATAAAATAGAGAGAAAAAAATCATTTATAAAGGAAGAGCCTTAGGGACTAATTTTCATTTTGTTTCAAATACTAGAAAAACTTAATCTGTTTTATAAAGTTGGGAATCCTGCAGGGAAACTGAGGTGGAGTTTTCAGGTGGGATGTACTTTTGGGGGAGCACTTGAAATCTGAACCTGGGAATGGAGGTAGAGGAAGCAAGGATAACTGTCTTGCTGTCCCAGAGTTAGCTTCAGCTAATCCTACAGGGAACTCTGGAGGTAGAACGGTACTTCTGAATTGCCCTTAATTGACATTAGATACTCAACACTTAAGTGGAATTCACTCTAATACATCTCAGTGGCCGAGAATGCTTGCCACACAAGAGTGGTTTTTTTTTTTTTTTTTTTTTGCTTTTTGGGTCATGCACAGGGGCTACTCCTGGTTCTCCACTCAGGAATTACTCTTGGCGGTGCTCAGGGGATCATATGGGATGTTGGGAATTGAACCCGGGTTGACCGAGTGCAAGGCAAATGCTATTGCTTTTGCAATAGCATTTTGCAAAAGCAAGCTATTGCTTTTGCCATGCTATTGCTCCAGCACTACAAGACTGGTCTTGAGTTCAATTCCTCTGCTGCCACATGTGTGTGGAGCATCATTCTTGCAACTCTGCTACCTGTGACCTCCAGAGCCACAAGAAATTCGTGGCCTAACTGCAGCTAGGAGTGTTTAAGCATCACACCAAGAAGTGCTACCACTGGCAATCACCACAACTAAAAACATGTGTAAGTAGAGTTGCCAGGAAGTGTGACTTCCTGTTGAGCATGCATGTGATCATTGCAGTAAGCACTACAATCCGATGTTCATGGGCACCACAACTAAAGAGCATGACCCCTGTCTAGCACATATATTAAGAACTACAACTTTGACAGATAACTTGGCTAACAGTGCAAATCCTATAACGTAATGTACAACTCCTGATGAACATAGATAAACAAGGAAGTACTAAAGGCAGACATGTATGCAATCCCCAGTCAGTGCAACATCACCAATAATAAAGGGAGGGCAAGGGGGAAGTAAAAAAAAAAGGTAATCCCCTATCCCCCTCCCCCCCCCCAGCCACAGACATGCGTAGGTCAATATGTGTAAGTGTGTAAGTGTATTCCCAGTGAAAGGGCAGCTCAGACAATACTTTAAGGATTATGCAGGTGGGGATGGTTCAATGACACCACTTTAAGTGGCTTGGGCTTTACATTGTACTGTTTTCCCAGAATGGTCCAATGTTCTCTCTAGTCCTGGGGTGTGCACAGGTTTGACTGAATTCTTTCTTTTACAGAATCAAATCTTGTGTTCTGTTGAAAGAGGCTATTCCATAGGACGATTAATGCATTATTTGACTAAATTTCTTATGTAGCTATTGGCCACTTAACAAAACTTAAACATCTCATCCAACAGGAACAAATATTTGCCAAGCTTTTTACCAATCACTGATCTGATTTTGGGAAAAAGTAAAGGTAAATGGGCTAATTGTCATCCCCTATCAGAATTTAGAGAGAGGCAGATAAAACTTGTTACATAATATAAGCACATAAACTCTATAAGACAGTGAGTACTGAATGCTATTATACATGTACAGCAAAGTGCTTGGGGATGGCAGGAAGAAAGAAATCTCTTAATGTCAAAATACAAGTGTTACCGGAACTAAGCAATCTAGTAAAAACAGAGATCAACAAATGGGACTACATTAAACTAAAAAGCTTCTGCACCGCAAGAGATACAGTGACCAGAATACAAAGACTATCCACAGAATGGGAAAGGATATTTACACAATACCCATCAAATAAGGGGTTGATATCAATGGTATATAAAGCACTGGTTGAGCTCTACAAGAAGAAAACATCCAACCCCATCAAAAAATGGGGCAAAGAAATGAACAGAAACTTTACCAAGGAAGAAATACGAATGGCCAAAAGGCACATGAAAAAGTGCTCTACATCACTAATCATCAGAGAGATGCAGATCAAAACAACCATGAGATACCACCTCACACCACAGAGACTAGCACACATCCAAAAGAACAAAAGCAACCGCTGTTGGAGAGGATGTGGGGAGAAAGGGACCCTTCTTCACTGCTGGTGGGAATGCCGACTGGTTCAGCCCTTCTGGAAAACAATTTGGACGACTCTCAAAAAATTAGATATTGAGGATGAACCAAGAGCCGCGGCACGAGAAGCAGAGCCTCCCGCCTACTGACTGTGATCCTGAGGTCTCCTAACCCATTTTGGCACCAGAGCAGATTCTTGGAGCCATGCATTTTGACTGCGAACTGAACTACAACCTCGTGCAGCCCGGGGAGGGATTTTTTTCCCTCTCCACCCCATTTTTCTGAGCGAAAATGGCGGCAGCGGCAGCAACCACGCGGTGAGAGCCACCCTCTAAGACCCCTACACCAGGAGGTAGGACTTTCTTTAGTGACGTAGCCTGTAGGTGATCCTGGGAGGGGAGGTGTTCCCGGCGCGCCTTCCGCCCAGAGATGAACCAAGAGCCGCGGCACGAGAAGCAGAGCCTCCCGCCTACTGACTGTGATCCTGAGGTCTCCTAACCCATTTTGGCACCAGAGCAGATTCTTGGAGCCATGCATTTTGACTGCGAACTGAACTACAACCTCGTGCAGCCCGGGGAGGGATTTTTTTCCCTCTCCACCCCATTTTTCTGAGCGAAAATGGCGGCAGCGGCAGCAACCACGCGGTGAGAGCCACCCTCTAAGACCCCTACACCAGGAGGTAGGACTTTCTTTAGTGACGTAGCCTGTAGGTGATCCTGGGAGGGGAGGTGTTCCCGGCGCGCCTTCCGCCCAGAGATGAACCAAGAGCCGCGGCACGAGAAGCAGAGCCTCCCGCCTACTGACTGTGATCCTGAGGTCTCCTAACCCATTTTGGCACCAGAGCAGATTCTTGGAGCCATGCATTTTGACTGCGAACTGAACTACAACCTCGTGCAGCCCGGGGAGGGATTTTTTTCCCTCTCCACCCCATTTTTCTGAGCGAAAATGGCGGCAGCGGCAGCAACCACGCGGTGAGAGCCACCCTCTAAGACCCCTACACCAGGAGGTAGGACTTTCTTTAGTGACGTAGCCTGTAGGTGATCCTGGGAGGGGAGGTGTTCCCGGCGCGCCTTCCGCCCAGAGATGAACCAAGAGCCGCGGCACGAGAAGCAGAGCCTCCCGCCTACTGACTGTGATCCTGAGGTCTCCTAACCCATTTTGGCACCAGAGCAGATTCTTGGAGCCATGCATTTTGACTGCGAACTGAACTACAACCTCGTGCAGCCCGGGGAGGGATTTTTTTCCCTCTCCACCCCATTTTTCTGAGCGAAAATGGCGGCAGCGGCAGCAACCACGCGGTGAGAGCCACCCTCTAAGACCCCTACACCAGGAGGTAGGACTTTCTTTAGTGACGTAGCCTGTAGGTGATCCTGGGAGGGGAGGTGTTCCCGGCGCGCCTTCCGCCCAGAGATGAACCAAGAGCCGCGGCACGAGAAGCAGAGCCTCCCGCCTACTGACTGTGATCCTGAGGTCTCCTAACCCATTTTGGCACCAGAGCAGATTCTTGGAGCCATGCATTTTGACTGCGAACTGAACTACAACCTCGTGCAGCCCGGGGAGGGATTTTTTTCCCTCTCCACCCCATTTTTCTGAGCGAAAATGGCGGCAGCGGCAGCAACCACGCGGTGAGAGCCACCCTCTAAGACCCCTACACCAGGAGGTAGGACTTTCTTTAGTGACGTAGCCTGTAGGTGATCCTGGGAGGGGAGGTGTTCCCGGCGCGCCTTCCGCCCAGAGATGAACCAAGAGCCGCGGCACGAGAAGCAGAGCCTCCCGCCTACTGACTGTGATCCTGAGGTCTCCTAACCCATTTTGGCACCAGAGCAGATTCTTGGAGCCATGCATTTTGACTGCGAACTGAACTACAACCTCGTGCAGCCCGGGGAGGGATTTTTTTCCCTCTCCACCCCATTTTTCTGAGCGAAAATGGCGGCAGCGGCAGCAACCACGCGGTGAGAGCCACCCTCTAAGACCCCTACACCAGGAGGTAGGACTTTCTTTAGTGACGTAGCCTGTAGGTGATCCTGGGAGGGGAGGTGTTCCCGGCGCGCCTTCCGCCCAGAGATGAACCAAGAGCCGCGGCACGAGAAGCAGAGCCTCCCGCCTACTGACTGTGATCCTGAGGTCTCCTAACCCATTTTGGCACCAGAGCAGATTCTTGGAGCCATCCATTTTGACTGCGAACTGAGCTAAAATATTAGAAACCCAAAACCGCGCGGCCGCTATCGCGGCCGCGCGGACTCAAAATCTTCACTTTTACCAAGGAAGAGAAATTATTAGATGATGCTTATTCAGCAGGCCTGATTGTTGGGGAAAATTTCCAATCAACAATAGTGAGTTCTGTATGGAAATATGAAATGTACTCAATATATAGAGAGAATAATGGGAATATCATCAGCTACTTAGATGGGGGGTGGGGTGGGAGGGGGGTGTATTGGGGTTTTTGGTGGTGGAACGGGTGCACTGGTGAAGGGATGGTGGTTTAATCAGTATTTGACTGTGACTTAAACCTGAAAGCTTTGTATTTTTTTTGTTTTCACGGTGGTTCAATAAAATATTTCTTTAAAAAAAAAAATAAATAAAATATGAATAAAATGGAAAAAAAAAAAAAAAATTAGATATTGAATTCCCATTTGACCCAGCAATACCACTGCTGGGAATATATCCCAGAGAGGCAAAAAAGTACAATCGAAACAACATCTGCACATGTATGTTCATCGCAGCACTGTTTACAATAGCCAGAATCTGGAAAAAACCCGAATGCCCCAGAACGGATGACTGGTTGAGGAAACTTTGGTACATCTATACAATGGAATACTATGCAGCTGTTAGAAAAAAGGAGGTCAAGAATTTTGTAGTTAAGTGGAGGGGCATGAAAAGTTTCATGCTGAGTGAAATGAGTCAGAAAGAGAGAGACAGACATAGAAAGATTGCACTCATCTATGGTATATAGAATAACAGAGTGGGAGACTAACACCCAAGAACTGTAGAAATAAGTACCAGGAGGTTGACTCCATGGCTTCGAGGCTGGCCTCACGTTCCGGGGAAAGGTCAACTCAGAGAAGCGATCACCAACTACATTGTAGTCGAAGGCCATGTGGGGGAAGGGAGTTTCGGGCTGAATGAGGGCTAGAGACTGAGCACAGCGGCCACTCAACACCTTTATTGCAAACCACAACGGCTAATTAGAGAGAGAAAACAGAAGGGAATGCCTTGCCACAGTGGCAGGGTGGGGTGGGGGGGAGATGGGATTGGGGAGGGTGGGAGGGACACTGGGTTTACGGGTGGTGGAGAATGGGCACTGGTGAAGGGATGGGTTCCCAAACTTTGTATGAGGGAAGTATAAGCACAAAAGTGTATAAATCTGTAACTGTACCCTCACGGTGATTCTCTAATTAAAAATAAATTAAAAAAAAATACAAGTGTTACAAGGTGAGCAAATCAGACAGTATTGGGAATTTTGGTCATGCAACTGGATGTTTCAGCCAAGTTTTCAAAGGGGGTGCTTATTCTTTGTGTCAGCTCTGATATGGAAGGGCACAGAAATTGAATTTAGAATACTTTGGGCTCAAGTTATGTTTGCTCTAACTACTTAAAACTGCAGACTTTCCCCATATGTCAAAAAGGAGTAAACCATAGCTTGCGTTTTTTTTTCTTAGAATATTTTGAGGCAATGCCAGAATAGATGCTATGAGAATGATGAGTATAAGATGCCTCTTAAAGTGTTAAGTGCTAACAAACATGAAGTATAATGGTTATGTTACTAAGTTATAATTCATCCATCTATATTTATAGTGAATTTTTCCAGATAATCAATTCCGTAGAATATTAAAGAATGAGATAATATACTTTAGGAGATTTTTTAGAAACTATTGGAAATATCTGAAACCTAAAACAAAGCTCTGATCACAATCACTGTCACTGTCATCCTGTTGCTCATGGATTTGTTTGAGCAGACACCAGTAACGTCTCTCAACGGTGAGACTTATTTGTTACTGTTTTTGGCACATCCAATACACCAGGGGTAGCTTGCCAGGCTCTGCTGTGTGGGCTCAATACTCTCGGTAGCTTGCCGGGCTCTCCGAGAGGGGCGGAGGAATAGAACACGGGTCATCCACGTGAAAGGCGAATGCCCTACCGCTGCGCTATCACTCCAGCCCATAATTGACCACGATATTATATTGAATTATTGATTAATGGGATTATTAATAAATGCATCAACTAGTAGGTGAAGGAAAGATCCATATTGACATTGGTAACTTCTGAGGAAATTCAGGCATAATAATGTCTCTCCTTTACCCCAAATCTTGGTCATCAATCCTTTTCTCAAGTGCACATACAGCCTTGTAGATGATATTGCTTCTGTAATGAATATCTTAACATTTGATAAGACTCTATTGAATTTACTGAATCTTAAAAGGATCTGGAATTTTCTTTCTGCTAGAGTTCCAGAGATGTCATTTCTGTTTCCCTGGCACTTGTCACATGTAATTGTTTAAGTACCAAAAGAATCAGGAATTACTCACCCCGCCTTGAATTATTATTATTATCTTGATTGAAAAATCACTTTTAGATTTATTTCTTTCCCTCCCTTTTCCCTCCCTCCCTCCATCCCTCCCTCCCTCCTTCCCTCCCTCCCTCCCTCCCTCCCTCCCTCCCTCCCTCCTTCCTTCCTTCCTTCCTTCCTTCCTTCCTTCCTTCCTTCCTTCCTTCCTTCCTTCCTTCCTTCCTTCCTCCCTCCCTTCCTCTCTCCCTTCCTTCCTTCCTTCCTTCCTTCCTTCCTTCCTTCCTTCCTTCCTTCCTTCCTTCCTTCCTTCCTTCCTTCCTTCCTTCCTTCCTTCCTTCCTCCCTCCCTCCCTCCCTTCCTTCTCTTCCTCTCTCTCTCTCTGCCTCTCTCTCTCCTCCTCCTCCCCCACCTCCCCCACAATCTTCCCACAACACTCAGGGTTTATTCCTGGCTCTGTGCTCAGGGGTCATTCCTGGTTGGTTTTGGGAAGTTATAGGTGCCAAGGATTGAATCCAGGTCAGCTGTGAGCAAGGCAAATGGCTTCCCCATTGTACTATCTCTGATCCACTTTTCTTATTCTTCTTTTTTACCTTTATCAAGATTGAGGTAGTGCTGAAGTGTGATAGGAATAGGGGCAACCCTTTTTAAAGCTCCTAGATCTTAAATCTCCAGCAGCTCTTCTACCTCCAGATCACTCCCTACTGATTATCTGAGACAAATAGCTGTTGCTATCTAAAGTTAATTGTGTGTGAGAGAGAGCAACAGTAGGGGGGAGGGAGAGAGAAAGAAAGAGAGAGAGAAAGAGATATGCCTTTGATGAAGGCTGTGGGGGCGGGGCAGGGGAGCCAGCTGATGGGAAGGAAACTGGGGACTTCGGTGATGGGAAATGTGCACTGGTGAAGGGATGGTTGTTAGAACATTATATGACTTAGACTGGATCATGAACAACAACAGCAACCATTTAAAAATAATAAAGTTATTGTGTGAATAAACTTTTCTTTACAAGCTTTGTCATTTTTGTATCTATAATATAAATAACGGATTAAGTTAGGTCTATCTATATCTATATTGCTTAATCTGCAAATGTAGCCATTGAAAGTTTTTTCCTCAATGTTTTTAACTGCTCCTAAACTTCTGCTCTATAGAAAAATTTAAACTCACCATTTACTGAAAGTAATAGTGTTTATTGTTATTTCTTAGTTCCTTATCCCATACTTCTTCTTTCAAGTTGCACTTAGATTAGGAGTTGGCATCTGTCATCATAACATAAAGAGATGTGCAGAATAAACCCAACTCCTTGCACATCATTATTATTTTTAAACAAAAATCAAACGGAAGATGCAGAACCTGGGTAATGCAAAAGCATCAGAGATTAATAACTTTCTTTCATCTTTTTTTTTTTGCTTTTTTTGGTCACACCCAGCGATGCATAAGGGTTACTCCTGGCTCTGCACTCAGGAATACTCCTAGCGGTGCTCAGGGGACCATATGGGATGCTGGGAATCAAGCCCGAGTTTGTCGTGTGCAAGGCAAACGCCCTACCTGCTATGCTATCGCTCCAGTCCCAGAGATTAATAACTTTCATGTCATGAAACTATTCCCATTTATTACTCATATGAAAAACAGTAACAAGTTTCACAATGGAGATGTTACTGGTGCCTGCTCGAGCAAATCGATGAACAATGGAATGACAGTGTTATGGTGCTACTCATATGAAACCTAAAATGTTGTAGATCATATCAGAAAGAGAAAGTTTTACCTATATTCATATTATATACTCCCTTTGTATTGTTTCCAGAACTTTCTGTTTATTTATGTGTCTGCTTATGTACCAGTAATATTGTGCATTTTTATAGCTAATCATGAAAGAAGATGAGATTACTGTGATTCCAACTGGATCCATTATAGAAGTTCAAAGAATGAGTCTGTCAAAGCAAGAAGAGATGGCTACTGGGAACCACCCAGTAGAGCTTATTATGTGCATCTCAGAACCACTCTGCAAAAGGTTAATAATTGAAAATAGAAGCAACAATGCTTTATTAGGCAATCTGTTTGGTTATCATCAACTTCTAGATTAAGTTGATAACTGCATAGCTGAATGCTTTCAATCAGGATTACAGATAACCTATATAAAATCACAATCTCTGGTATCAATCTCACCTGTAGCACTCAAGCTGGAGCTATGAAAAGTAACAAAGAATGGAAACATAGGCAATATGCTACTCAAGATTCTACTCCAACAGCAAAAGAAACAAAAGCAAAAAAGACTATATCAAACAAAAAATTTCTCCAAAACAAAGAGATTATCCCCAGGACAAAAATACATCCTATAAAATGAAGAATTAATGTGGAAAGAAATACATTGTTAGTGGGAATGTAAATTATTGCAGCTGTTATGAATAGCAGTTTAGAAATGCTCTGGAAAGCTAAAAATATAAATTTCGTCCAATCCAAAACAATACTTTTGTTTTTTCCCCCAAATAATATAAAAATATGTCAGTGTAGAAAAATACATGCACCTCTTATGTTCATTGAAAAATTATTTATAATAGCTAAAATTAGGTATATTTATGTAAATTGGTGATTATATAAAATATGTAGTGTGTACATATATATGAAATATATGTATACATACTTACATACACACAATGGAATAGTATGCAGATATAAAGAAGATGAAACCCCATGATTTGCAACGACATAGAGAAACCAAAAGGGCATTAAGATTAGTATAATAAGTCAGAGAAAAAGAATAAAAACACTAAGTTTATCTCATATGCAGTACATGAGGAAATCAAACACATTCAAACATTTATATTATAAAAATATGGCAATGTGATTAAAATTTTAGTAAAACAGATAAAGATAAACTAAAATTTCCTGCCTTATGTCTTTCTTACTCTGTTCAACAATCAAATTCCTTTCTGCACTTTCCTTCTTACTAATGAGATATTGCCAATGAAAAAAAAAAAGAATCCTAAAGTATAAATGGCCATCAGAGTTCATCTAGTATCACACTACAGTTTATGAGTGAAGTAAGTGTAGTTATGTTTCCTGAGTTACCTATTGAATTTAGAAAGAATCTGACTGGATTTCACCAAGCAGTCACTAAATTAGTTGGGAACATGTAAGGTGTTTAATAAATTGTAAAGAGACAAGGTGTGTGCATGTCCACAATGACTGTGTAGACACTAGGAAGAAAGTCTCCTGCTGGAGAGGCAAAGGGAACTGTTTATCCTGGGCTTTGTTAAATTGCTCTGGATTTGGGACCTAAAGCCTTCACTTTATGGCATATATTTGAAAAATTCAGCCTGATTCCTCAGAAACCCCTTAAGAAGATGTAAGACAGAAAATTTCTCAAAATATTTTCAGACATAAAAGGCTAAAAAATGCTTATAATTTGTATCTTTGGTGTTAAACATAAAATGACTTAATTTTTACTTATTTCCCCTTGTTCTCCATGTAACCTTTCCCTCTCTTCTATCTCATGGTAATATTTTGTTATTTTGTTTTTGACTATGATAAGGACTCATCTTAGAAATAATAAGTAGGGGCTGGAGCGATAGCACAGTGGGGAGGGCGTTTGCCTTGGACGCGGCCGACCTGGGTTTGATCCGAAGCATCCCATATGGTTCCCAGAGCACTGCCAGGAGTAATTCCTGAGTGTAGAGCCAGGAGTAACCCCTTAGCATCACCGGGTGTGACCCAAAAAGAAAAAAAAAAGGTAAATATTTTAGTTGGGAGATGGAAAGGATTGTTTAAAATTTTTCATTAGTTTCTTTAAAAACATATTTTCTAGTAATTTTTTTATATTTTTCCTGAGGAGGTTTCATATTTAGAGACTGAGAGAGTCTCTATCATAGTGATGCTTTTACTCTCAAGGCTAAAGAAAATCACTGTTTAACTTTGGGACAGAATGTTGGGATCTTGCTTCTTACTGACTTTCTCTGTACCTGAGATTTAAGAAAGAAGTAATGTAGAATTGAGTAAAGAGACCACAAACACATCTTACTGCATATTCTGTCTTGAGGAATTGTAATAAGGACCTTGAATTCACAGTGTGAGAACTGGTGGGTATATGCCATTTAGAGATCAACATACTTCAACAGAGATCTTTGTGGCTCATCAAATTAGAATAGGGACAGAATGTTGGTGGGGGAACGCAAGTTTAAGGATTATGCAGTCTGTTTGAAATTTCCCCATGCTGTCTCAGGAGTTGTAAACTCACTGGTAAGAGGTACTGAATATATCAGGACCAGAAAAGAAACCATTCTTTATAATATTTTTACAAGGGAGCCAAGATCATGTACAGGTTGAAAGGAAGACACACATTTAATGTTTGAATGAAGCATTTTTAAGAGCATAGTTACAGATATAGTAAATTGATTTTTTCCCTGATTATTCAAACAGAAGTAGCATATTTGTGTTGGATTTTTAACCAGAATTTCCCAGAATAACTAATCAGTTTGCCATTAATTCAGATGAGAATTGGAAATGTGGAATATTTAAATTTAGAATAAATCATATTAAAACTGAACACTTTAGTCACACTGGGGCACATTTCGAATGCTTAGTATCCTATGTGACTAGGGACTACCATCCTGGATAGTAAATTATAGAACATTTCTCCTGCTGCATAAATTAAATTGACTTGCACTGCTCTGAACAGACAAGCAAAGTCATTCTATGTCAGCCCTATAGCACTGTAGCACTGAAACACTGTCGTCCCGTTGTTCATTGATTTGCTCGAGCGGTCACCAGCAATGTCTCCATTGTGAAACTTATTGTTACTATTTTTGGCATATAGACTACACTGTGGGTAGCTTGCCATGTGGGAAGGATACTCTCGGTAGCTTGCTGGGCTCTCTGAGAGGGACGAATGAATCAAACTCAGGTTGGCTGCATGCAAGGCAAATGCACTATCTGATGTGCTATCGCTTCAGCCCTATAAGAAAGATAAAATTAATGTAAAAGAATTTTTTTCATTCCCTCCATTACTTCTTCCCTTCTTACTAATCCCATCCCATCCTCCCTCGCTTTCTTCATTGAAAGAAATGTTGAATGTTTACTATTACAGTTAGTACTATTACTATTTACTGTTAACTCTTATTTTGGTTTGGGGGTCACACCTGTTTACTCAGGGTTTACTCCTGTCTCTGTACTCTGATCACTCCTGGCAGGGCTCAGTGGACCACACAGGGCACAGGGATCAAACCAGGCTGACCTCATGCAGGCAATGACCAATGCTTTATTGTGTCTCCTGCCCCAGTCCCTTGCTTTCTTTATTTCTTTTTTTATACTTCTCTCTCTTCTGCTTATCTTCCAAAAAATTCCTGGTGAATAATCAAATGATCCTGACACAATTTAATTATTCATGCTATAGTGGCAATTAAGAATGAAATCGGATTCTGCTCTCAGACAATTCACAAGCTAGTCAGAGATTGTGACAAGTGAAAGTTGGCCATTAGAAAAAACAGTATAGTGCCATGTAACCCTACCATAGTTTTTGCTCCCCAAAGTTCCATTCCACAGAGAATGGGACATAATAAAACTTAAACCCAGGTGATTAGTAAAAGATACTCAGGTTAGAAGGGGCTAGAGGAAGGAGGAAGAATTTTCAGATAGAGAGCTTAGATGGAGGGGATAGGATGTTTTCCAGGAAGAGAGAGAAACTGAAGATGATTGGAAGATGTAATGCAGATGTTTGCCTTGTACGAGGCCGACCTGGGTTTGATTTCTCCGCCCCTCTCGGAGAGCCTGGCAAGCTACCGAGAATATCTCATCCACACAGCAGAGTCTGGCAAGCTACCCGTGGTGTATATGATATGCCAAAAACAGTAACAAGTTTCACAATGAAGATGTTACTGGTGCCCGCTTGAGCAATTCGATGAACAACAGGATGACAGTAATACAGTGAATAATACACAATATTATGGAATTTCAGGTATTTAGCTTTACATATCCATACGTGTATGATGCTCACCATTCCTACTGCTTAAGTTTCAGTACCATTCTACTACCAAGAAGACTTTTAGATAGATGGCTTTTGCTGCATTGTGGAAAATAAATTATGAGAGGATGATACATGAAAATAAGAACTGTGGAAATTAATTAAGAGGCTGTTGGAGTTAGACCAGAAACAGAACATTGTTGGTGGCATGAACAAATTTGTTCAGATGGCAAGCAAAAAAAATTTAAATATATGGGATCTCAGGGTTGGAGGAATGGAACAGAAGGTAAGTTGTTTGACTGGCATGTGGCCAAACCAGATTTGATTCCCAGCACCACATATGGATCCCTGAACACCATCAGGAGTGACACCTGAACACAGAGCCAGCAGTAGGCCCTAAATAGAGCCAGGTATTCATTTTCAGTACATGTAATATATGTTCATAGTGTGTTCCTTTATTGCACACGCTCACTGTTTTCCTTCATGAACATGTGTGTTTCTAGTGGAAGTCCACTAGAATGTGTATAAGCTTTTATGTCACTCTGTCTCTGCTGGACATAAGTACCAGACTCCCGCATTGTTTTCTACTTTTGCCAACAGACATCCTTCCAAACTTACCTTTTTTCATGTCAGTTAAACCACGTTTCTGTTCACATGTTCCTAGCTTCTTCTGATTGTGCTTAATACATCACATTTCCTTCTGCCATTCCAGTTGTGCTCTCTCATGTTTACAAAGAGTAAACATGAATGACTAGTGAAAAGGGAACAGAACTGTGAAAATAAAGGGGCTCAGCCATTGTACTATAACTTTGACTTCTTCATCTTTCTCCTCTATGAATGTGAAGTCCCCAAATAAAAAATCTCTGATGAAGTTTAGTTTATATGAATACTGTTAAAATGTTCTGCTAAATTTTATCCAGAAAATTTAGTTCAGTAGAGTTCAAATGTTGCGTTATTAGCTACCATAACAGCACTGTAGCACTGTCGTTCCATTGTTCATTGGTTTGCTTGAGCAAGCACCAGTAATGTCTCCATTGTGAGACTTGTTGTCACTGTTTTTAGTGTATGGAATACACCACAGGTAGCTTGCCAGGCTCTGCTGTGTGGGCGAGATACTCTCGATAGCTTGGTCAGGCTCTCTGAGAGGGACGGAGGAATCGAACTTGGGTCGGCCGTGTGTAAAGCAAATGCCCTACCCACTGTGCTATCGCTCCAGCCCTGCTACCATAATAACAAAATTAAAGTTAACATTGAGTAATTAATAATATATAATTTTGCCTAAAAAAGACCAAAAGCAATGCTTTCAGGATAACTGAATAGTTTGGTAATTTCTCACTGTTACTTGTTACTCACTAAAATGATTAAGACAAAAAGCTCTTATGAATAGATTAACTATTTGCCATTGTAACCAAATGTGTCAAATAAATACATTGTCAATGTGCTAGTTAACACATTATCCCCAAATGCAAAGAAAATACATTTTGTTTGAAAAGGTAGGTAAGAAACTTACTATAGGGGCTGGAGTGATAGTACAATGGGTAGGACATTTGCCTAGCACGCGGCTGACGTGGGTTCGATCCCTGGCATCCTATTTGGTCCCCCAAATACCTCAAAGGGTGATTCCTGAGTGCAGAGCCAGGAGTAACCCCTGAGCATCACTGGGCGTGACTCCACCCCCCCACAAAAGAATCTTACCATAATGTAGACTCAGTTGATATTAGAAAAAAATGAATTTTGGAAAGATGAATTAAACACAACCTCCAAAATCTTATCAGATACTGTTATAGACAAGATTATTTCATGTAATTAATGAAATGGATTAAAATGGTCACTTAATAGGTATTCTAATATTGTTATCTTGAAGGTTTTAAGAGTAAAATAGAAAGTATTCCTTTGAAATTCATTTTATTTTTTTAAGGACCATGTCCAATGGTGCTCGGCCTGAATTAGAGGTGTGAAATATGAAATATGGGGCCGCTAGTGCTAAATCTGGCAGAGTTGGAAATTGATCTCCGGGCCTTGCACATGCTCATTTGTGCTCTACCAGTTAAACCACATCCCCATTTTTTTAAGCTTAAAAAAATTGGAAAAGCATGAAATTTTAATGAGGAAATAAGGAAATACGTAAGATGATATATTGTGAAAGGGAAAAATAAGTTTGGGGGACATTGGCCATACCCTGCTGTGCTCAGGACTTACTCCTGGCTCTTTGCTCAGGGGTCATTCATGGTGATGCTCAGGGGACCATATGGGATGCCAAGGATCAAATCTGAGTAGGTATGTACAAAGCAAATTCCCTACCCACTGTACTATCTTTCCAGCCCTGGGAAAACTGAAATTTTGTCTGGGGAAACAATTAATGTGGAGATATAACTCCAAAGTTATACATCATCCCTATCTCCTGTATATTCCAAAGTACCAAAGCTGGTAAATATTTTGTTCTTTCTTTTTTTTTTTTTTCTTTTTGGGTCACACCCAGCGATGCTCAGGGGTTACTTCTGGCTTTGCACTCAGGAATTGCTCCTGGCAGTGCTTGGGGGACCATATGGGATGCCGGGGATCGAACCCAGGTCGGCCGCGTGCAAGGCAAACGCCCTACCCGCTGTGCTATCGCTCCGGCCCCAATATTTTGTTCTTTCTGAATAAATTCCTTTCTTTCTATTCCCATCTATACCATTTCTTTAAAATTTAATTCAATTGTTATTGAGGTAGCATTATTTACAATAGTGCTTATGTTCCTACCTTATGCTTACAGAAATCACTGCACAAGTACCACCATCAAAGTAACTAAAAATCCTCCTATACTATATATACTTTTGATGCTAGTCTACCTCACTCAGCAACTCCATCCAGTGCAGCCCTCACTGTCATGTGGTAATCTCAGTTCTAATGTCAGTATCTGAGAGTTTGTTTTCAATAGACATGATCCAATTGGTTGCTTTGATTCTTTATGTACCACATATGAATGTGATCATCCTATATCTGTCCTCTATCTTCCTTATTTTGTTCAACAAGTATGCCCTCTAGTTCCATTCAATGTGTATCAACTTCTCTTACAGCTGAGTAGTATCCCATTGTCTCCATATTTTGCAATTTCATTGTCCATTCATCTCTTGTTAGGTACTTGAGTTATTTTAGTTATTGAATTATTTACACTTGCTTTTGTAAATAATGCTGAGACAAACATAGGTGTGAACATATTTCTTTTTCAAATTTAATGTTTTTGTGTTTTTAGAATATATGCTAAGTAGTGTAATTGTTGGATCATATGGGAGTTCTATTTTTAATTTCCAGAGAAATCACCATACGGCTTTCCTTAGAGACTAAACTGACATCAGTTTCACCAACAGTGAACAAGTAAATGTGGGTTTCTTTTTCACCTCATCCCCACTAGCACTGATCATTTTCCCAGATATAGACATTCTCACTCATCTGAAGTGATACCTCATTGTTTTGATTTGCATTTTCCCTGATAATCAGTAATGAAGAATACTTTTTCCTATGCTTATTGAATTTGAGGGAATGTCTTTTCAACATTTCTTCACATTCTTAAATGGACCTATTTATTTTGTTGTTGAGTTTTGTGAATGCTTTATGTTTGGGGTTTTTTGTTTGCTTGTTTTGGGCTACACCTGGTGATGCTCAGGAATTACTCAAAATAGTGCTCAAGAGTTCACATGGCATTCTAGGGATTGAATCTGGGCCTACCATAATGCAGAGCAAGTGCCCTATCCACTGTAATATTTCTCTAGTGCCTGTGGATGCTTTATATGTCTTAGATATTAGTTATTTTGGTATGTATGGTGTGTGGACATTTCATCCTACTCCGAGGGTGTCCTTTTGTTTTCATAGTTGCTGTCACAGTTGCTTTCATAATGAAGAAACTATAATTTGGTGTAGTCTCATATGTTAACTTTTTGCTTTTGCTTTCTTTGCCAGTGGAATTGAATCCTGAAGACACCTATGAAGTCAATATCATTGAGAGTTCTGCATGTCTTTCCATCGATGCATATCTAGACCATCCTTAACTTAGTTATGACATTTACCTGCCTCTTGCTAGCCATGCCCTTGTTTAGTTCCTTCTTTTTGAGTACTGGTTAACTGTGTTTTGGTTATAACTAAAAGAATGAAAGGATCTTACTTCTGTATTTTTATTACATAAGATTGTATCTTTAACCTTGCAAGAGGATATTTTTATAAGTCTCTCCTTTGCTGGCTTTGATGAAGTAATCGCTCATGTTGTGAGTTGTCTTATGGAGAAACCTGTGTGCAATGAACTAGAGGCAACTTAAGGTCATTGGCCAGCTAGAAAGTATAGTATTTAAGTTGGCAGCCTGTAAGAAATTACATAATGTAAGATTAGAAGTGGTTCCATTCCAAGTTAGTTTATGGGTAATAGCCAAACTTTTGGCAACATCTTTCTTACAGGCTTATGAGAAACCTTAGTAGAAAATGCACATAAAATACAGTAACATATACAATGATAGTACATCCATGATAAATTTCTTATAATATTTCCATAATGTGTGGGCTCTGTGGCTTCAGCAAAATTTATGAACAATATAGGTTTGGTAGAGCTAATTGGATATTTCAACTTTTTAATTAAAATTTTGGGTATTCCTGGATTATTTAGTATATTTACTTCTGTGGCTAAAAGACTGAAAGTCATTATGCCATATTAATTTTTCTACTTTTCTTTCTCTCTGTGGCTTGTTCTCTGCTAGGATTGAAAATCTTCTTTTTGTGTGTGAATTTATAAACTTAAACATTGATTTTGTTCTTTCTTTATAAAATTTAATTTTTTGCTAAATTATTACCATTTAAATAAATATATCTTTTACCAGATTCTCATTGTTCATTTGAAAGTTTACTGCAGTGTCAATAATTTAAAATTGAGTTTTCAGTGAGGCAATATCCAGAAAGATCCTTGTGAGGTAACCCCATATAGTTGGGCTCACGGGACTTCTTTGTCCATGAGTTTATTGGAAAAGCACAGGAAACTTAAAGAAAAACCATAGAAAAGTTCACTGTGTTTATTTGAGCACTAGCTTGTATTGAGACTCCTTGGATAGGTATTCACATGAGACACAATTCATCCATATGCCTCCTCTTCTCCCAAATATTTCATCATCATTTCTAAATATCTCTGTTACAGAAATATAACAAACCCATTTGTCTTTGTATTATCCTTAGACCACATCTATTCCTGAGAAAAATAGGAAAAGAGGTACACTTCTAAGTATTCTTCCTACTAGAAGGATCTTGACTGTCATTCAGGGGTGATTATGGTATAAATTAAAGCAATCCACTTCTGGCTGAGGCTATAAGAAGTAGTTTTATTATGTAACTAATGAAGCTCAACTCTAAGCATACCTCACATGTACAGACCTCTTCAAAGACATTTATATTTTCATATTTAAAGTTTTATTTGTTAAATGATAAGCATAGGCTCAATTATACAGGCAACTAGTAACCTAAAGTAGGCTAGGGTCAATATATCAAGAAGATTTAATTCTCATTAACATATAGACCAAATGAATATGCACCAATATATAAAGCAACCACTAAAAGATCTTTTGAGAGATATTAGTAGTAACTATTTTAATGAAAACCTTAATACTCTGGTCTCACTATTGAAGAGACCCAATAAAAAAAATTAACTTCCTTAAATAAGGAAATGGGAGAGTTTTGTTAATAGACATTTTGATATGTCTCTCAAAGAAAATAAAAAGACAATTCTACATCATCCAGTGATTCCACTCCTCCGTATCCTGAGATCACAAAAATATTAATTTGAAAAGAAATATGTGTCCTTTTGTTCACTGCCGCATTATTTACATTAGCCAAGAGGTGGAAATAACTTGGATGTCTAGTAGTATATGAGTAGATTATAAAATTGTGGTATATATACAAAATGGAATACTACTGAGCTATGAGACAGGCAAAATATTTCCTTTTGCTATAACTTGGATAGAAATAGAGGGTGTCATACTAAGAAAATAGTTGGAAAAAGAAAGACAAATACTGAATTGTCTCACTTATACATGACACATTAAAAAGACAAAGCTAGGAAATAAATAATGTGTAATGAAAACAAGTCCTTAGGTTCTACATAACTAAGTTTACCATGGGGTGGTATAGTAGTCTGAACGAATCTGTGGATTTTTGAGTAGGAACAATGATACTTTGCTGGCGATTATGGTGATATTGTACCCTTACACTCTTGCATTCCAATTTACACTCTTTTAAACCAATGTTGCCTCATTAAAAGTAAATAAAAAACCAAATTTTATGAGAAAGTGAAGCTGGTAGTACCACATTCATGATATTTTTTTGCTCAGAACACCAGATGTATCTTTTCTATTAACAAATCATATTTTCATAGAAATAATTATTCAATTCAGAACCCAGTAAAAAGTAAAGAATTATTTTTAAAAATTTGTTGTCTTAGAGTACAGTGTCTAAATACCTAGTTATGCTCTTTCTGAGACTTGTTTGGAGATTTCATAAAACAATAGAAATACATCAAGTACTATTTGATTTTCTAGCTCATAAATGCCATAGGGCATTAGATATTGTGTTACTCTCTGGACTAAATAGATAACCTCTTTTTCCTCTGGGTCTACTGAAAAAAAATATAACATCTTTAGCACTTTTAGTAAATTGTCTGAGAAAGTATAGAATAATTGGTCAAATGATAAAAAAACACAACATTCCATTCAAAAGCAGTGTATTAAACAAAAACAGTATATGAAGCTGTGTATGAAGTGGCATAATCATAGATCACTAACTTAGATTTTCACCTATCTTCTATGTGAGGGATTATAAGATACTGTTATTCACTGGAATACCAAATATTTTTATTTATTACTTTTGGTGAGGGCTGGAGCGATAGCACAGCAGTAGAGCATTTGCCTTGCACACAGCAGACCCGGGTTTAAATCCTCAGCCCCTCTCAGAGAGCCCGGCAATCTACCGAGAGTATCTCACACCGCACGGCAGAGCCTGGCAAGCTACCCGTGGCAGGCATTCGATATGCCAAAAACAGTAACAACAATCTCAATGTGAGACGTTACTGGTGCCTGCTCTAGCAAATCGATGAGCAACGGGATGACAGTGACAGTAAGAGTGACTTTTGGTGAAGCAAGATATTTTTTACTGAAACTTATTTAGAAAGGCATATGGAGAGAGAAAGGGGGAAGTATGTGTTCAAGAGAGAATGAAAACTTCTCCAGAAGGGAAATCTAGCAAGCAAAGATACATTGAGACAAACAAGCAAGACATGTGTTCAAGGGAGAGCAAAGGCTTGAAGAGCAAACCTGAAGCCCCAGATATTTACCTGAACTTACATATCACACATTCTCATGAATTTTAGTCCACTCCACATATGCATTCTACCAGGTGTATTACCTCCAGCTTATTGTTTCCTTGTCTACTTCCTCCAGCACCAAATCCACTGCTTCCAGCTTCTTGTATCCCTTTCAAAATGTCTTCATGTGTCAGATAGTCTACATATCTGTAGATATACATAAAGATATGTAAAATAAAAGAAAGATACATGTGATGCATAAAAATGCATGTAAAGTCTCATGTTTTCCTCATTTCTTTGAGGATGTGTCTTCTGTTATCTCTTTGTACTTATTTTGATTTGTGTTGGTTCTGCATTATAAACAAGTGAAACTGGCCTAATAAAACTCAGTAAAGAACTCTGTTGGAAAAATTAACCTGAAGGTTGGAAGCCCAGTCCTATAAAGTGGGCTGAAGCTAAAAGAGGTCACCTAGTACCCATAAGCAGACTAGTTATGATTCTACCAGAGCCACTGCCAGCATTGTACTCTTTGCCAATGTGTCTTATCCTCAACATTGTTGCTGCTCATTCCATATGAATCTCTAACACATGTTATCCTGGTGGAATATCTTTGTATCAGTTCTTCATATTAAAAGTGTTATGTATGACCATTTGTATGTTCGAGCCTTTTACTAAGAATATATTAAGAGATTCTGGGGAATAGAATAGTCTTTGTTAGACATTTGCTGCCAAACGCTTATTTTTCAACAACTTGAAAAAGTGCATATAAGATATCTGGAGACTTTTTGATTATTCATTTGTCATTTAGAAAGTACTTCTATACAAAATAATAAAATGTTTGAGAAATCTTTTCATGTATGTTTCAAAATTACACTAAGGGAAATTATGGAAAGAACAAAAATTGATTGGATATATAATAAACACATGGAGAGAAGGGAACTAAAACTTCATTCAGTTACTAAAAGATATATCATAAACTTCTTGAAGGTAGAAGCTGCATTGTATTAGTAAACTTATTATGAAAACTTGGAAAATGTATGCCACTCATGTACATTTTTAAATGAATGAATCATATGCATATCTAAGGCTAAATTACCTCTTACTAGTCCCCTCAACCACTACAGTGAAACTCAATTTTTTCAGACAACCTAAAATTACTCATTTTGGTTCTAGGATGATGTGCAGATTTCTGGAATTCATCCCAAACCTAAACTAAGTCAGACTAATTATTGGTGAAGCGCCAGAATATACATTTCGAAAAAGTTCTACTAAGTTAGTTTAATGCACACTAAATATAAGAACTAACATTCTTTGTGGAGATTATTACCAGGGCTTACGTTTCAAGCTTCTAGTTAGCAAAAATAAATGATAATGTTTATAATAACATTCTGTAAAGTCTCACTTATAAAGCTTTGTATTCACTTAATGACCAATTATTTTCCTATTTATTAGGTTTTCCTCTAGCATACTCAGTGTTACATAGTGGAGAGACATATAAGCTAAACAAGAATAAAAGCTCAGTTTTATATTTTTAATTAGGTTATTATACTAATTTCTTACTTGGTATAATCTGAGACAGAGTAGACAAAATAAGTCAATGAATAAATAAACTACATTGACTGCTAACATTACTAAGTTCTTTTTGATTCAGAGTAGGAAGGTAGCAAGTGGGCAGACTACTGTCAAAACATTACAGAAATGTTGTTTTTTCACAACCAAACCCACAAAGATAGACACTGGTATAGTACCTTGAGAGGCATTTATAATGGAGTGTTAGAGAGATAGCACAAGCATAAGGTTGAACACAAAGCCAAGAGTAATCCCTGAGCACAGTTGGACGTGTCCCCAAAAATAAAATCAAACATACAACAAAGCTTGCATGATGGGAAAAGTGGGGAAAATAACTCTCCCTCTGCTGTCTCTGAGTATAGCACTTACCTAGCTCTTGAGCCCTCTTGGAAATATCAGTTAATTTGAACTTACATTTTGCCTTTCTGAAAGGCATGTCCATTTAACAGAATTTGAAAATAAACAGAATTAAAACTCTTCCCCCCCTCAAATCTTACATCTACACAGAGCTACAAAATTCGACTTAAAAATAGCCATTTTAATCAAGTAGCCTAATTTCATGTTGTCCAGTATAATCAATGTTAATTTTTTTTTACATTTTATATACATATATATTCATTCTTTGTATTTAGACAAACTCTATCAATAATAGAGTTTTAGGAATATAGTGCTCCAGCCAACAGTGTTAGCAGCACTCTCCCAATGCCCCTAGATTCCTTCTCCTCCTCTCAGCCTACTCAGCCTACTTCATTAACAGGAACATTTTAAACTACAATTATATTTTGTGTGCCATGCTTATAGTAGTGGTGGCTCTAGTGATATATATATATATATATATATATACACATTAGATAAGTTGCTTCTATACCACCTATGTGTCCAGGGCCCCTGACCATTGTTCCTATGTTGTCTTCAGACCATTTTAAGTAAAACAGTGCTAGAATATTCTAGTTTTCTCTCCTCAAAGATCTGTATTCTGTAAATGAGAAAGATGAGATTTGTTTCCTTAGTTTTCTAATTAGGAATACAAAGAGAAGGTGACTGGTTGCTTATCACTGCTCAAACTGAAAACAGATCTCATTCCAACTCTTTAAATTGCACCTTATTCTTGTACAATTATTTGCACGTTCCACCATGCAGTAAGAAATACAAGAGAATCATTATAAACACACACCTCACTAGAAATCTATTTGATAATTCGGCCTCTAATCTGAGCTCAGGGAAGCACCCACTGATTTGCTACCAAATTGGAGTTTTGTTTCAATTTGTTTGTTTATTTGTTTGTCCATACTTAAGAGTCCTCAGTGTTTATTCCTGGCTCTGTGCTCAGGGATAAGTCCTGGTGGGGCTTGGGGGGACCATAAGGGGTGATGGGATTGTACCCAGATCAGATGTGTAAGGCAAGTTTCTTACCTACTGTACTATCTTTCCAGCCTCCATCATCAAATTAGAATGAAGGACCTTTCTTACTGCACTTATGTAGACCTTAGCTGAAAAGGAAAATGTTTCCTACAGCATTCTGGCTGCATGAGTCATACTAACCATTACCAAGGAAAGCTCCACGTCATCTGTATCATTCTGAAAATACTGACATAAAATAATTCCACTGACCCTGGACCCTTTTTAGCTTTACTTATATAGGGAATTCTGAGAATCCCATTATTTAACATGAATTGCAAAATTGCTTAGTAAATTTGGCTTCTAATTTGTTCCTACATTTGCTCTAACAGTTTTTTAGATTTATTTTGGTTTTGATACTCTGAGCACCAGTGTACTGTCCTAATAGAGAATTCATTGCTGGGCTTCTGTAAATATTTTTATGCAGCAATATCTCTAGGTATCTGCTGACCTAGTCATAAATTGAGTTTAGCCCATGTCTACCTACTACATCTTTGTTCTAAGAAATGCTGCAGTTCTCCATGGGGACAGCTGTCTCTGTGACTGAATTGCAGAGAAAAGCAGTGAGTGGATGAGGGGTCTCAGTTAGCATAAACATTTCTTTGTATCTGAGGATTAAAACCCCTACAGGGTATTAATAATATATTTAACCATGACTCGAAGTGATTTTCTATTTACTCTGCCCAGTTCCTCTTTGAGAACTCTGGTTTTTTGTGTGTGCTTTTTTTTTTTTTTTTTGCTTTGTTTTTTGGTTTTTGGACCACACCTGAGGGATTCTCAGGGCTTACTCCTTGCTCTGTGCTCAGAGATGACACCTGGAGGGACTCAAGAGACCATATGTGGCACTGGGGGTTGAATCCAGGTAGGCCACATGCAAACAAGCACCTTACCACTGCACTATCTTTCAGGTCCATGAAAACTTGCCGATAGAGGAGATTTATACCCTGGATTGAAATTCTTTTTCACAGAAGTTCCATATGAATATTCCAGTCCTCAGGAAAACCTGTTTCTTCTGAGAGCATAGTTGAAGGTAATGTACAACTAAGGGATCCAAAAATTTCATCCTTATGTCACCCTCTAAAATTACTGATATTTTATAAAATTGATGATTTATGACATTCAAATTGAGAGCAATACAGATTTTCAGCTTATAACTTTTCATATATTTGTGTTCCTGCAATGTTATTTCATTTTTTTGTTTTGTTTTGGAGCCACACCCAGGCAGCATCAGAAATTTCTGAGATCTGTGCTTGGGGGTAGCTCTCACTGATGCTTATGGACTATATGGTGCCATGATCAAATCTGGTCTTCCACATGCAAAGCAAGTAAACTTTGCATGTGATTATTTACTGAATTATCTCTCAAACCCACAAGTTAATAATTTCATTTAATGCTCTGAGAGTTTATTTCTTACAACACCCTGTTATAAACAGTACATTGTTCCCACTGGCTGTGTACTTATGTTCCAACAATCATAATGAATCTCATCTTATTAAGTTCTGCTCCCTTCATTCTGTTTCTGTAGTCAAGCAGTCATGGTGAAACTGTACCCTTCACGTAGACTATGTTGATTTTTGTCATCAGGAATGTAGCTTAAAATTATACCTGAGTACAAAATCAGAGGCAGGGTATAGAGTCTTTTAAGTAAAGGCAAATAAAAACACAAAACCCCAAACCAAAGTAAAAAATTAAAAATCTGGCATCTTGGGGCTGGAGCAATAGCACAGCAGGTAGGGCATTTGCCTTGCCTGCCACCAACCCAGGTTCGATTCCCAGCATCCCATATGGTCCCCTGAGTACCACCAGGGGTAATTCCTGAGTGCAGACCCAGGTGTACATAGATGGGTGTGACCCAAAAAGAAAAAAAAATCTGACATCTTATGTAGCTCAATCTTTGTACAGCATTGCAGTTCCAAACCTACTGTTTAACAACCAAATATAAATGAAGACGTATTAAACAACATTCGAGGATATTTTATTTTTATTCATTGCTTACCATCCATGATCATATTTTCCATTTTTCCCTCAGCAGGACTTTTAACTCCTCAGTTAACTGTTTTGCTTTATTACTTGAGTTACACTTACTTTGCCTTCATCACCCTCTTATCTGCATTCTCTGGATCTTCCTCTGCTTATATACTTCACCAGTTACTACTTAAGTTATTGGCCACCAAGAATTCTGGTTCTCACTAGAGGTCACACCGGGTTGCACTGAAAAAATTGGTTCCAGGCTTCACACCTTTCTTCCTAAAATGCCCAGAGCCCTGAGGAAATAAATGTTTGCTTTGACTTTTTCTGTCTTTCTTTTGAAGAATTTATATGGAACATGTAAAATTTTCTATAAAATCATTTATTTGCTTTAAGAACACATTGTAAACTTCAATAGCAGATTCACCGGGAGTGCAAGTATCTATCCCTAAGGGTATGGTTTAATATTTTCTGTAAGGCTTGCTAATATTGAAGGTTATATCATGAGGGATGAAATGTTTTCTCCACAGTTCATAGTGAGGATTTTAGAAAAGACAATAACTTAAAAAAGATTACATTCAGTTTTTAAGTTTCCTTTTGTTTTTGAGGGCCTTCTAAGTAGTGATCGGGAGACTCAATGCAGGGATTCTTAGCCAACTGGGTTAGTAGTTCAATTTAAGAGTTGGAGGGGCTGGAGCAATAGCATGGCGGGTAGGGCATTTGCCTTGCACACTGCTGATGCAGGTTCGATTCCCAGCATCCCATATGGTCCCCTGAGCACCGCCAGGAATAATTCCTGAGTGCAGAGCCAGGAGTAACCCCTGTGCATCGCCGGGTGTGACCCAAAAAGCAAAAAAAAAAAAAAAGAGCTGGAGAATGTGGTGCTGCCTAGTCCTGAAGTTCTGTGGACTATATGGGCCACCCTGGCAGTGCTTAAGACCCTTACTGATGCTCTAGTACCATGTGGTGCCAGGGATCAAAATTTTGAAAGTCTCATGCAATGTATGTGCTTTAGCCACTATAGTATCTGTCTACTCCACAAAAAAAGGAGTGTTTTTTAAAAACCTAATGGATATAACTTGGAAATCTGCTGCCAGTCAAGAAGCTGCTTAGAATATGCTTTGGGGGGGAGGGGTAAAGATAGTGGAAATTTGCTGAACTTAAATCTCAAACTACTTGCTCGAACTACTTAGTAGGAACTTAAATCTTGAACTACTCAGCACAAAGTCCTCAGAAGCAGATCTGAATGAGACCAGTATGTGCCTTTCAACCACAAAGGTTCGTAAAGACAAAGAACACAAGAGAGGGAAAGAAAGAAATGCTGTGAGTTTGCAGTGGGAGGGAAAGGGCATTTAGAAAGCACTGTCAAGAAGAGTAGGGACTTCAGAGGCATCAAGAATAGCTCTTTAGTCCTTAAGATGACTAGAGAGAGTCTTAAATCAGAAAGAGACCATGGGAGTCATCTGAGCAAACCAAAGAATCAATCGTTACATATTGGGGATTAAAGAGATACTTTGCATCTCTAAGAGTTCAGTAAGTGGTCTTATTTAAGTTTGGACTGATAAGTATAAATCTAAAATTACAGAATAGAGGAGAATATATGCCCAGTGTATTTTATTATGGATATAATGGTTAGCTTTTATAAAAAAATAGTCAGAAAGATTATAAAATATTATACCATGAGAAATAATGGGAAGTAGATCTGTAGTATTTCCACTTCTTTCATTCATCATGCAGTAACTACTTACTGACAGTCTACTGTCTACAAGGCTCTGTGTTAAGTGCTACAGTTGTGCAAAACACAAACTTGTGGCCTAATGCAGGAGGCAGTAACTCAATATATAAGTACTTAAATAACTAATTTTGCTAAATGTGTCTTAAGGAAGAAAAGAATATACTAAATGCATAAATTAGGGGATCATAATTTCTTGTTAAAATATGGAGAAAATTTTATCAGCGAAATAGGCACTGAAGCACTGTAGTCCTGTTGTTCATAGATTTGCTTGAGCGGCTACCAGTAATGTCTCCATTGTGAGACTTGTTACTGTTTTTGGCACATCGAATATGACATGGGTAGCTTGCCAGGCTCTACCTACAGGCGGGATATTTTGATAGCTTGCCAGGCTCTCCGAGAGGGACGGAGAAATTGAACCCGGTGCATCCTCTGCCTTCAACAACTTCCATTCTCTTTGCAAGCATGCACCCCATGTTTTCAATAGAGCATTGTTTTTTGAAAAACAAAAACAAAAACCCTGGATACCAACACTTTCCCCCCACTTTATTTAAAAACCGTGGTTTACAAAGTTGCTCCTGATGATTTGTCACAGGCATTCAACATCCAGCCGCAATCCCACCCCAATTACCTTCCCTCCACCACTGTCTCCATTTTCCCAACCACCCTTCAAGCCTGCCCCATAGCAGGACCACAGTCGTTCATTTTATATTGCTTGTTACCACTAAGTGGGGGACTGGAGCGATAGCACAGCGGGTAGGTGTTTGCCTTGCAGCTAAATTGGAAAGAGAAGAAATTACAATCAAAACCGTGATCACACTGAAGTGTCTAGGCTTGCATGGAATCAAAAATGGGCAACCTTCACAACATCTCCCTGTGCTTCTGGGTCACGCCCATGAACTATCTCTGGTGCCATATAGGCTCATAAGTGGCCATGATCCAGAGACTCACAAATTAATCTCTTGGAAGAGAGCAACAGGAGAGGAACATGCTGCAGAGATGCCTCTGGACCCCAAAGTCACCATGCAGTTAAAGAAAATTAAATTAACCTCAGCTGCATAACCATATTTAAAATTATAGAATTCCTGGAGCAACATGACTGCTGATGTTCTAATAGTAGCACAGCACATTTGACGGGGTATAAAGTAGAAGGCAACCAATCTTTGGGAGAAAAAAATATTTATATATCAGCACACAAGCTTAACTTTCAACAACATGTTAGTAATTTTTTATATAAGGGTTTAATAGTTCCAAGCTGAAATACAACAATCTTTGCACACTTTCCTCTAAGGAAACTTTTTGGATTATTTTTAGTGGATTATTCATAAAAGATAGGTCCTGCTTTGGGGGCAGGGTTTGAGAATTGGAGTGGAAACATTCAAAATATGGTGGCGGGAAGGTGTACTAGTGATGGGATTGTTGTTGGAATATTATATGTAATAAATTATTGTGAACAACTTAATAAAATAAAATTTAAAAACTCATGATCACCAAAGAAGATCCAGAATTCAGAAATAGGTTTTCATCTAAGGGAAACTTAAAAATGGTAAATGAAAGTGGAGTCAGAGAAGGATGGTCAGGAAAATAATTTTATGAAAAGTTAAACAAAGTTAGAAGTATTCTTTCATACTTCTAGGATAAGAAGTATTGAATTTCATAAGCATGAATTTTATTTTAACAAATTGGAATTGAGGGAAAACATTATAAAAATTTTCCATGTACCTTATATCAAAGCAATGGGAACACAATGGGCCCAGATCATATAGAAGATGCTCAAGATGGTAGTGAAGCAGAATACAAACAGAAAATTCAGTCCTCCCTGGAAATAGAGGTTTTCTTTAATTACTTCTCTCCAAAACATTGGACTCTGGGAGAGGAATGATAAGAATATAAAATATTATAAAATAAAATAAGAAAGAACTGAGAAATAAGGAGGGAAAAAAATAAAAAGATTGACAGAAAATTGACAAGACCTCCCAAGAAGACAGTTGTCTAATGTAAAATGTCTCTAGGGAAAATAGGTCAATTTTTCTCCCTCCACATGTTCTTATAATAGAAAGTGAATTTAAAAAAGAAAAACACAAGCAGAAAAATAAGCCAGTTTTAAGAATCCCGAAATGCAACAATGAAACTTATAACAATGTCTGACATTTGACCATTTACTATATAGATAAGGAATATAAACTATATATTTTTATTAAATTGACTCAATAGCCCTGTAATTAGGTGCCACTGTGACTATCTTATTAGAAATGAGGTGTCTAAGTCATAGAGAGTTGAAATGACTTGCTCAAAATCTTACAGTGTTTTAAATGGATGAGCTGGAACTTAAATTCATTTTATCAGATCTAAAACTTAATAAATAGTATTTTGCTGTTTTACTACATTGCTTCCTGTGGATAAATAAATAGTGTTAGAACAAGTGCCATATTGAAAAGCATCAAGCAAGGAGTCCGAGAGGAAAAACTTAGAGAAGAGGGGTTCTCAGGACACTTAGCAGGTTTCATCAATTCCTCACATAAGTGATACAGATTATTTCTAGTTGGGTGGTCCAGAACACTCAGATTGATGTTTTTAACACTAATATATTTCATGAATCATGAATCACGAAATCCCGTTGATCGTCGAGTTGCTTGAGAGGGCTCAGTAACCTCTCCATTCATCCTATCCCTGATATTTTAGAAGCCTCTCTCTTCTCGGCCTTCCCAATGATGCTGTATTGGAGGCTCTTTCAAGGGTCAGGGGAATGAGATTCAGCTGGTTACTGGCTTTGGCATATGGATACACCATGGGAAGCTTGCAAGGCTGTCCCATGTGGGCAGGAAGCTCTCAATAGCTTGCTAGTTTCTCCTACAGGGAAAGGTAGGTTATAAGATATCGCTTCCGGGAGCTTGCTTTTAAGTCTCTGAATGTTGGCTGTTGATGGGATTACGCACACCTGGGTTCCTCTGCCGGTACCTTCACCTTTTTAAATATATTTAAAAATATAAACAACACATTTCTGTGAAGACAGTCAGTCTAGGTCTCTTTCTTAGATTAATACAGGTAAAACTGTGACGTGCTATCTGGAATTATGAAGGGAAAACACATAATGAAAACACACACACACTCTCTCTCTCTCTCTCTCTCTGTCTCTCTCTCTCTCTCTCTCTTTCTGTCTCTTTCTCTCCTCTCCCTTCTTTCTTTCTTTCTTCTCCTCCTGCCCCAACATGTTGTCAATAAAATCTCCAGAAAAATAAGACTTGCATTTTCTTAGTTAGGTGTCTCACCACCTAATCAAAGAAAGACGTATTTTTAAATTACATATTTTCCTTTCACTTTTAATAAGAGCAGTAACATTTTGTGAGCTTTTTTTTTTTTTAATTTCACTTGTTTATTTTTGCTTTGGTTTTGTTGCATTGACAATACACTTAAGACAATGTCAATGTCATGGAGTATTTTGCTTAAATTTCAACAATGCTTTTTTATAGATTTGGTTCTGGCATCAAAGTATTCAATCTTTTTTTTTTAATTAGTGAATCACAGTTACAGACTTACAACTTTTTGTGCTTGTGTTTCAGTCATACAATGCTCTAGTACCCATCCCTCCACCAGTTCCCATTCTCCAGCACCGATGATCCCAGTATCCCTCCCACCCACCCCCATCCCATGACTTTTTTTTTGACAAGGTAGATGAATAACACTGTAGCACTGTTGTCCCATTGTTCATCAATTTGCTCCAGCAAGCACCAGTAACATCTTCATTGTGAGGCTTGTTGTTACTGTTTTTGGCATATCTAATACCCCACGGGTAGCTTGCCAGGTCTGCCGTGCAGACGGGATACTCTCAATAGCTTGCCAGGCTCTCCGAGAGGGACAGAGGAATTGAACCCGGTCGGCCGCATGCAAGACAAATGCCCTACCCGCTGTGCTATCGTTTCAGTCCAAGGTAGATGAATAGTAATGAAAAATGTAAGTTTGAATAATTATATTTATAATAATAATTAGGTTTAATGACATGGAACAATTTTAAAGATGTATAGGTATTAAGATTAATACTTTCATTTATTTATCTTTGGGGAACATAGCCAACAGACCTGCCAGATTCTTTATGAAGTTCAATATACATGGTAACACTAAGATAAGAAAAATTACAGCTTGGGTATCACTATCTATTTCTCCTGAATCCTGGTTCTAGACAAGGAGATTGGAGCATGGTATTTGTCAAAGGAGAAGCTGCTATAGCTGGCCCATCAGAGAGGAAAGAAAAGGTCCATTTCTCAATCTGAATAGCATCCTTGTTTAGCCACCGTCTGTGGATTGTATTTCATAGAGAGGTCCCATGGTAGAATGTATTTGAATCATTTTATAATAATTTTGTGACTTTTCATGCGGAAATTCTTCATTGTGGTCCTAAGAATATGATAGCACCATTGGAGATGTGTTTTCTGGTGCTTGGTCTTTGTGTTTGGAATAAATGCTCATGAATTTTAGGTAGTCCCATCAAGTCATCAAAATCCCAAGAATAATGAGACATATTATAAATGGAATATCTAGTCACCTAGATATAGGGTCTATAAACTATGTTCTATTACATAAAAAATAATCTGCTGTGATATAACTATTGGCATTGAGATTTTAGTATTCATTCAGAATTATTTTCACTGTTTCAGTATCCAGCTCACTCAGAGGGCAAGTGACCATGAAGATAATGCCCCCATTATTATTTATATTAAAGCCAAATATTAAGGGCCTTGCTGTTCAAGTGAACTCCAAAGCTTCCCATTACATTTTAAATTACCTTCTTATGTTCCAAGGGTTTCAGGATCCTTACAGATTCACACCACTGCAAAGACTTGTAGCTACTCCACCTCCTCCATCCTTGGTATCCTCCATGATACCTCAGAGATCTGGGAATCAGATCTTAGCACCATTATATCTCATGGCATCAGGCATAGTGGTCAGAAAGGTGCCTATTTTGGCTATCTCAAAGCCTTCTCCTGGTCCACCATCACCATCACCACTACCATCACCATATTTTGGAATAATAGGTTCTCTTATGTACTTATATTTTCTTATGTGTTGTAACCTTTTTCTCCATTACATACACCAAAATCTACTTGAAGGCAATGTTTAATCCCAGGTATCTAAATATACAGAAGAATTTAAGTGTGATTGCTTTGATTGATCTGAAGAGAAAAGCTTGATATTGACTTACTCTTTATCAAGTCAGTCATTTTTAATAAGACAATTTTAAAAAGAACAAAAGAGTTTTAACCCCTTATTAGACACACTGAACATGGAAGTAAATTATAGAAACATTTAAAGCATTCATTTAAAGAAGATTCTAAAATGTAACATATAATCCAGTAATTGTCTCTTTACTGAGATTATGGAAATTCATCTCTAACTACAATGTTTCTAAGGAGGCAAATCAGAATTTCTTTATTTTTATGTTCCGGTATCTTTTATTTTATATGAGTAAAAGGAAAATATTCTATAATGTCTTTAAAAATGTCTTTCCCTATCTAAAAAAGACTGAAATACCTTTAAAGGCTACCTTTTGAAAATAGGACGTTTTATAGTGATTTGAAAGATGTGTTTCTCAGTTGAATGAAGAAAAATGTGACATTAAATCCCTGTTCTTAGTCTGTACTTTCCCTTTCACTCCAAGGGACAAGAAACAGTACTAGCTAACAACTCCATTACTGGTGCTCTATCCAGAAAATGCAGTCCCCACTGTGTTCCCTTTACAAGTAGTAGAAAAGGTCATTGTAACTTAAAATGAACACTGCAGGTGAAAGAGCTGGTTCTGTGAGTCAGTGATGATTCATTCTTAGATCATTCTGCCACGAGAAACTGAACTGTATTACAGCATGGAATTCTAACATTGAAACACTCCACAGGTATTTAAGCTATTCAGAATTGCTTCATCTACATTATCTCTAGGATTCAAATCTAATTAATGTTCATTGAAAGTTTATCATCAATGGGGATTGATCTTAATCAAGAAGCATTTATGTATGCTAGAAGGTACTGGGAATAAACTGCAAATATAAACCCTATGACTTCAGAGGACTGAAGAAGATACTTGAGAAGCTCTGACCAGCCCAGAAAAGACCTTACTTACCCTTTGCTTCCCATTCCCTTTGCTTCCCATTCTCATACTGGCACACTCAAATCTCCACCCCTGTCTCTCACTGCTACTCATAAATTCATTAACAATTTGAATTTCAAAGTCTTTTCCATTTTATGCATTACTGGGATGTACCATTATATATATGTATATATATGTGTGTGTATATATATATAAAGAAAGAAATGTTTATATATACATATATCATATTCTTTAGAGTACAAAGTTAAGTGTTAATTTAATCCTTGACATGTAAATAATGTTGCTTTTAGTGTGTGAATGAGTTCAGCTTCAGTGAGAAAATGAGTTTTGTTTTATTGCAGGGAATTTAATGAATAGGCAGGAAAACCGTTGATTAATTGCTATGACTACATTTAAACATTTTAAATATGAAATTTTAATTTTACATAACGGAAAACCTATTTACACAAATTTTATTTATTTATTTATTTATTTTTATTTTTATTTTTTTTTGCTTTTTGGGTCACACCTGGCGATGCACAGGGGTTACTCCTGGCTTTGCACTCAGGAATTACTCCTGGCGGTGCTCAGGGGACCATATGGGATCCTGAGAATCGAACCGGGTTGGCCACGTGCAAGGCAAATGCCCTACTTGCTGTGCTATCACTCCAGCCCCTATTTGCACAAATTTTAAATGAATCAATGTAAAAAAAGATTATGAAGAACTGAATTTTCTTTAAGATTAACTGTAGTATGTATAAAACATAAGGGAATGATCTAAGAATTATACCTTGTTATAGCACAGTGGGTAGGGCGTTTGCCTTGCATGCAGCTGACCCCAGTTCTATTCTTCCGTCCCTTTTGGAGAGCCAGGAAAGCTACTAAGAGTATCTCACCCACACGGCAGAACCTGGCAAAGCTACCTGTAGCGTATTCGATATGCCAAAAACAGTAACAAGTCTCACAGTGGAGACATTACTAGTGCCCACTCGAGCAAATTGATGAACAATGGGATGACAGTAATACAGTGATACAGTGATATAAGGAATAAAATATATTAAGAAGATTATTACTAAACAGCAAATGTTTGCTATGTGATTACTGTATAGCAAAGTTCTGTGGACTTTTTAATAATAAGATTACAAATGGAGTTAAATTATTTCTCATTATGTACAGCGTATCACTCCCATTTGTTTAACAAAGCTATTGATATCTACTTTAAAAGTTTGTTAGGAGAGCACTGAACAGTGTTCAGTAAGATGAATGGATGGCATCAGTACCTATTGATTCCTTAGTTTCATTACTCAGAGAATCAGATCAGAGTAAGACCTGGTTTTTTATTTTAAATTATTCAAATTAGTTTAATATGTACAAGATTGAAAATTCATTCCAGAAGCTAAAATCTATATTAGAAATTAATTACTATTAAGTATATCTATTTTCTACCACATTTCAGAAATAATGATACATGCTACATTTTTTAATGGAAGAAAAATGGTATTTGTCTTCAAGAATTTATAATGTAGATAAAAATAAATCACCCACATTTAAAATATCCTTAATAAAATAAAACAACAAAATATTTTGTGTTGTATATGTCATATATTAAGTTCATCACAGGTTAAGAAAAGTTGAATCTTATTCTGCTAATGTATGTACAAATTGAAAAGTTAAATTTGAGTGGGCCTGAAAAGTTCAATTTTGACCTGCCCTGAAGCCACACATTTTGTTTTTGTCCCAAAATGTATCATCAGAAACTTTTCTCACTTCAGATGAAACACTGGCTTCAAAACATTTAGTTAAATATGCTTTCATTCCCCACAAATAGTAATTATTTGTGATTAATAGCGATAGAAAAATAACCCTACTTTAAAATTTTTCTTACATACTGCTATATTATCAAAAAGAAACATACACCTTAGTAACCTCAATCACTTTTAAAAGATGATTGCAAGTACGAGTCACTAAATGAATTTAAAAATTTTTATGTCATTGGATTCATTTCTTTTGCCATTTTTAATGAGGTACTGTGATTGGCACTACTGTTAGTTAGTTTTATGCATACATCATTTCAAAACCAGACCTATTACCACAGTACCTGCCTGTTTTCACGACTATGCCAGTCATTTTGCTTCTTCTTAAGGTATGTTCAGTTCTGTAGGCCAATTCTCCAGTTCTTTAGTCATTGGCCATATGATCGTGCTTAGTATGTTTCTTTATATCCCACATATATGAACAGTCATTGTATATTTAGCCTTCTCCTTATGAAGTACTTGACTCAACATTATAGCCTCTAGTTTCACCTGTGGATCAGCAAGTTGCATAATTTTATCTTTTCTTATAGTGAAGCAATATTCCATTATATATACATATATGTACTATGATTTATTTATTTAATCATCTATTTTTGGACTTGGATTATTTCTACATCTTGGTAATTATGACTAATGCTGAAAAGAACATAGTGGCACAAATGCCTTGTTTGATTAATGTTTTGGATCCTTGGTATAGATGTTGGAAACAACCATGTTTGAGAGATAAATGGTACTAACCATATTTTATAGGAATATTTTATAACTCAAGAGTAATTAAAAGATACTGATTATTGTGGTATCAGTATTGTAGATTAATAGTTTGATCTGCACATATATTTCTTGGCATCACTTAAATCCAATTTACCTTTGATTTCCTTTGAGATAACAGGTAACCATTATAATGACATGTGAAATCTTCTAAAGTCCAGTAAGTAAGTGTTCAATGTACATTAAATTATAATTAGAGGAAATATAGTAATATAACATTTTTTATATCTGTGTTAGTATTTAAAATTCACTCTTTCTGTTTCTCCCTTCATTTCTCCATTTCTCTTTGTTTTTCAGTTCTCAGCCTCAGACTAGTTTATCTGGCTCTCTACACAGAAATATACAATTATGTACATAAACAAATTTTAATTCATTGTATATATTCCAATCTTGATTTTTCTTTTTTTTTATCTGGACTTTATTGATCTAATAAAATTACATTAAGAATTGAAATGAATTATACATTATTGTGCTCATGTTTCCCCCATACAAAGTTCGAGAACCCATCCCTTCACCAGTGCCCATTCTCTACCACCAGTAAACCCAGCATCTCTCCCACCCTCCCCAGTCCCGTCTCCTCTCCCCACAACCCACACTGCCAATATGGCAGGGTATTCTGTTTTGTTCTCTTTCTCTGATAAGGTGTTGTGGTTTGCAATAAAGGTGTTGAGTGGCCATTGTGTTCAGTCTCTAGTCTACATTCAGCACGCATCACCCTTCCCCCGCATGATCTCTGACCACATTTTACTTGGTGTTCCCTTCTCTGAGTTGCCCAAAATGAGAGACCAGCCTCCAAGCCATGGAGTCAAACTCCTTGTACTTATTTTTACTATTCTTGGGTGTTAGTCTCCTAGTCTATTATTCTATATTCCACAGATGAGTGCAATCTTTCTATATCTGTCTCTCTTTTTCTGACTCATTTCACTTAGCATGATACTTTCCATGTTGATCTACTTAAATGCAAACTTCATGACCTCATTTTTTCTAACAGCTGCATAGTATTCCATTGTATAGATGAACCAAAGTTTCTTCAACCAGTCATCTGTTCTAGGGCACTCAGGTTTTTTCCAGATTCTGGCTATTGTAAACAGTGCTGCGATGAACATATAAGTGCAGATGTCATTTCGACTATACTTTTTTGCTTCTCTGGGATATATTCCCAGCAGTGGTATTGCTGGGTCAAATGGGAGCTCAACTTCTAGTTTTTTGAGAATCGTCCATATTGTTTTCCAAAAGGGCT
The DNA here is from genome assembly GCF_027595985.1 of Sorex araneus. Taxonomy (NCBI): domain Eukaryota; kingdom Metazoa; phylum Chordata; class Mammalia; order Eulipotyphla; family Soricidae; genus Sorex; species Sorex araneus. The sequence goes on from NC_073312.1 coordinate 36,092,359, forward strand.
GAACTAGCCGGCATTCCCACCAGCAGTGTAGAAGGGTCCCTTTCTCCCCACATCCTCTCCAACAGTGGTTGCTTTTGTTCTTTTGGATGTGTACTAGTCTCTGTGGTGTGAGGTGGTATCTCATGGTTGTTTTGATCTGCATCTCCCTGATGATTAGTGATGTAGAGCACTTTTTCATGTGCCTTTTGGCCATTCATATCTCTTCCTTGGTAAAGTTTCTGTTCATTTCTTCGCCCCATTTTCTGATGGGGTTGGATGTTTTCTTCTTGTAGAGTTCAACCAGTGCTTTATATACCATTGATATCAACCCCTTATCTGATGGGTATTGTGTAAATATCCTTTCCTATTCTGTAGATAGTCTTTGTATTCTGGTCACTGTATCTTTTGCGGTGCAGAAGCTTTTTAGTTTAATGTAGTCCCATTTGTTGATCTCTGTTTTTACTAGATTGCTTAGTTCCGTGTCACCTTTGAAGATACCTTTATCTTCAATATCGTGGAGGGTTTTGCTGACCTTGTCTTCAATGTACCTTATTGTTTGTGGTCTGATGTTGAGGTCTTTAATCCATTTTGATCTGACTTTTGTGCATGGTGTCAGGTCGAGGTCTAAGCCCATTCTTTTGCATGTGGTTGTCCAGTTGTGTCAGCACCATTTGTTAAACAGGCTTTCCTTGCTCCACTTCACATCTCTTGCTCCCTTATCAAAGATTAGATGACCATACATTTGAGGTTGTGTGTAGGGATATTCCACCCTATTCCATTGGTGTTCGGCTCTGCCTTTGTTCCAGTACCATGCTGTATTAATTGTTACTGCTTTGTAGTAGAGTTTAAGGTTGGGGAGGGTGATGCCTCCCATCATCTTTTTCCCAAGAATTGTTTTAGCTATCCGTGGGCGTTTATTGCTCCATATAAATTTCAAGATTGCTTGATCTGTTTCTTTGAAGAATGACATGGGTATCCTTATAGGGATCGAGTTAAATCTGTAAAATGCTTTGGGGAGTACTGCCATTTTGACAATGTTTATTCTCCCTATCCATGAGCAGGGGATATGTTTCCATTTCCTCATGTCCTCTTTTATCCAATCTTAATTTTTCAAAAAAGTTACATGTAATGTTAATCTAGTTTCTAGGACTCCCAAATATAAAATTGCATGATTTTTTTACTTGTGTAGATATATACTTTTTATCATCACTTCTAAAGCTGAAAGTTTCTTTAAAAAACATGGAAAATATTTTTCTATTATTCACCTATAAAAAAATCTTGCAATGATCACACATTTCATCCAAAGCTTTTTGTATGCTTCCTAGTGATTCATTAAGATATATCTTTCAAAATGGAGTCAATGAAATAAGAGATAATAAGCTTTTAATTTTTTTTGGCAGAGTCACACCCGGCAATGCTCAGAGGTTACTCCTGGTTTGCACTCAGGAATTACTCCTCTCGGTTCTTAGGGGACCATAAGGAATGCTGGAAATTGAACCTGGGTTGACTGTGTGCAAGACAAACGCCCTACCCGCTGTGCTATCACTCCAGCCCCAAGCTTTAATTTTTTTATAACTAATTCCAATTACCCTCTAGAGATCTTGCAATATTTTATATCACACTAACACTGTGTGAGTACCACGTTTCCTGTCATTTGAAGGGATTAAAATTTTGAACCATATCACTTCAGAAGAAATCACTTCTGGTAATCTCTGACAAATTCTAACTAGTCAGAAATGTAATAGAATGGTGACACTGATATTGTCTGAGTCTCAAAATAGAAGAATAAAATGGATTCTGAACAATACTGTTTTATGAAATTTATGTTGATCTGGGGAAATAAATAGAGTGGGTACATTATTAGAAAGCTTATGCCTGCTAGCTCTTTGATTTGATTTTGGCAAGTTCAGTTGAATGACTAATCAAAGTGGCACAACAGCCAATTTAATGATATTTTCACCCTCTAATAGAAATCTGTTTAATTAGGTGCTGTAGTACAGACTATATCTATTTAAAGAATGTCCCTTTATCCTCTTCCTGAAGTTGGAGGTCCAGAGAACTGTTGTTTCAAAATATTCTTGAGTCATGCATGATGCTAGGCAATGACTCACTAATAAGAAATATCTATATCTCAGACAAATCACTCGTTGGGATTAAATGGTCCCAAATAATCCCACCATTAATATAAACTGTGGGGGTAATATGAAAATGAATAATTCTGAGACTTTGTTGAGTGATTATCTTTAAAAAGTTATAAAATAATTTATTTTTTTTTATTTCTAAAATAGTTGTGAAGAATTTAAAAACTTAACCTAAGTAAGTGAGCCATTGGAAGATACGGAAGAATACCAACTCTCAAAGCATTTTAGCTTATTTAGATCCAGGTGAGATTGATGATAACTTCTTAAAGGAAAATAGGTTTTTCTGTTAAAAGACTGAAATTTTGAGAAAGATAATGATTCTGGACACACAGTGGGAACATTGTTGTCCCTCAGAGTAAAAGTTAACATTAGTCTCTAACATTTTTAAAGTGTGAAAATCTGAGTATAAGCAAGAATTTATCTAAAAAAATGACTGAATTGGTCATCTAAACAGTCCAACTTATTGATTATCATGAAAAATTTTATGTGCACTTATTGACTGAACATGTCCTATGAAAGTAGAAAAGTATACAAACATGGGCAGAGTATCTAGATAACAAAGGGGGAAAAAAACTGTGATTAATTGAAAGTATACCCGGGTTCAATTTCTCTGCCCCTCTCAGGGAGCCCAGCAAGCTACCGAGAGTATCCCACCTGTATGACAGAACCTGGCAAGCTACCCGTGGCGTATTCGATATCCCAAAAACAGTAACAAGTCTTACAATGGAGACGTTACTGGTGCCCACTCAAGCAAATAGATGAACAATGGGACGACAGTGCTACAAGTGCTATTCTTTATAATACAAAATTTAATTTTGTGACAAAAACTCACCCAAAGTTTCTAGAGTTTCTCTTTTTTTGCTTTTTGGGTCACACTTGGCAATGCACAGGGGTTACTCCTGGCTCTGCACTCAGGAATCACCCCTGGTGGTGCTCAGGGGACCATATGGGATGCTGGGAATCGAACCCGGGTTCGCCTCGGCCAAGGCAAACGTCCTACCTGCTGTGCTATTGCTCCAGCCCACGTTTCTAGAGTTTCTAAGTGTGCTCATTTCTGAAGAAAGAAGTAAAGAGATAAAAAAATGGTGTAACTTAGGGCTGGAGGCATAGTACAGTGGGTAGGATGTTTGCCTTGCGCACAGCCAACCTGGGTTCAATTTCCAGCATCCTGTATGGTCCCCTGAGCATCTCCAGGAGTAATTCCTGAGTGCAAAGCCAGGAATAACCCCTGTGCATTGCCGGGTGTGACCCAACAAACAAACAAACAAACAAACAAACAAACAAAACCTCTGATGTATTCTGAGTACAAATTGAAAAGACATGCTATCAACTTGATAACATAATACAGGTTTGAAGCACTTCAAATTAGGGATCATTGGTAAAATCTAAAGAAATTGAAGCAGGATAGAAATATAGGCCCTGTGAATTCTGACAATGAGTTGGACTCCCATCCAAGGTAGGGCTCAACAATGAAGAGAAATTTGTAGGAGTGGAATAAAAATTGATCAGAGGGGCTGAATCCTTAGCACAGCGGATAGGGAATTTGCCGAGCACTCGGCCAACCTGGGTTCGATTCCCAGCATCCTCTGTGGTCCCCTGAGCATCGCCAGGAGTAATTCCCGAATGCAAAGCCAGACGTAACCTCTGATCATTGCCGAGTGTGACTGAAAAAGAAAAAAATTGATCAGAGTATTGACATGAAGATCATCAGATAAAAATTGAAAATTGAAAGGATAGGTGACCTAGGGACTTCTGAGAATAAACCATCATAATCTTGAATTCTGTGAAAGTAACAGGAAAAAAAGTCTTAATGATTACAATAGCATTTGTCTTTTAAAAGTTCAAGAAAATTATTTCAAGATAAAAATGCTGATAAAAGTGAGGCTGGAGCAATAGCTCAGAGGGTATGGCGTTTGCCTTGATTGCGGCTGACCTGGGTTTGATTTCCATCATCCCATATTGTCCCCTGAGCACCGTCAGGGGTGATTCCTGAGTGCAGAGCCAGGAGTAACCCCTGTGCATCGCCAGGTGTGACCCAAAAAGCAAAAAAAAAAATGCTGATAAAAGCACTGAAACAAAATATGAGTGCAGTAAAAACAAAAATAAACAGAAAGTTAAATTTCCATTGAAAAGGTATACCTTGTAACTGCATAAAGTGATTAAAACTATTGCCCAGGATTTGAAAACTAAAATATCTTGGGAAAATTATATGACATAAAGAGCAACAGAAATCATAAGTATATATAATTATATAAGCTCAGAAATAAGGTGACAGAATTCAAGAATGAGAAATGAGGGGAAAATGTTCTGAGAAATTAAGACACCTAAAAAACACAAAATTAATATAACAGATAATGTCTTAGTGTAAATTAAATATGAAACATAGAACCATTACTAGAAAATGTCTAAAAAAGAAATATTTCAGAAAAAGTAACCAATGTTGAAGGTATAGAAAGAAAAATACAGTACAAATAACATGCATTCCTGAAGTAAACACTAAAATAAGGGAAAAATATATAAGGAAAACTATCTTTCAGGAACATTTTTCTGAATTAAAAATATCTATAATTGAAGTAGAAAGAAAATGCAGTATACTTATAAATGTCAACCTAGAACAAGCAATGAGAAGATATATTTTATTCTAAACTTTAAAAGAAAGGATTAGGGGGCTACAGAGAGAATACAAAGGACTTCAGCTTGTCTTGCACACAGATGATCCATGTTCAATTCTGGGCACCACATATAATCTCCCAAGCCCCATCAGGAGTGATCTTTGAGTACAGAGTCAGGAGTCAGCCCTGAGTACCAACAGGTGTGGCCTGAAAACAAAATCAGAACAAAACGAAAAGGTAAAATAGTTTGAACATCTAGGCAAAAATAGTACATGAGAAACAATACTAAATTATCACAAAATATATAGAAGATTATGAGTTTAAAATAACAGATTAAAAATTTTAACTAGTAAAAAAATTATCACTAGACTTTAGGCAACAGTATATATTAAAATTTTTGTAAAAAAATCATCAAAGCTAATTTTCTTTTTATTCGTTTTTGGTTTTGAGCCACATTGTTGATGTTCAAGTTTTCTTCCTGGCTCTGTACTCAGGAATTACTCCTGATGATGCTTAGGATTGAACCCAGACTGACTGTGTGCAGAACAAGTGCCCTACCCACTGTACTATCTCTCTGGATCAAAAGATTGATTTTTAAGTACAAATGGCACAAATGTTGTCAACATAGAAGAACTTGGAAAATCTGCCATTATTTTCTCTCTAAGGTATTATAAATTTCAGTAATATGTATAGCAATGCATCAATATTTGATTTGTTGTAATCATCAAATATATTCTTATATTTGTATATAAGTTATTATTATATCACTAAATATTATGAAATATGTACTATATAATATACAAATTAATATACAAAATATACAAAATTAATATCCAAAATTAGTGCAATGTTTTAAAAAAAGGTTCCTTCAGTCCCTCGTCGGGACCCTGCTTTTGGGGTGCTAGGAACTAAGGGCAACTGAAGCTTAAGTTGAGAAAGCAGATGCCTGGAAATAAATAATATTTAAAGCCAATTAAATCCCAAGTTACAAAAGCATAATATTAACTGTTTTCCTGAGTCTCTACAAAAAGAACATTGTTTTAAAGTAAACTTATCCAAAAGACATAAAGAGAGGAGAAAGACAATATTTCACTCATACATATAAAATCATAGATTTCTGAGGAATCTGACCTTATAAGTTAACAGAGTCTGATTAGGGGGAAAAGATGATAGACTGGTTGGGGAAGAAAGCATAGAGAGATGGTTACAGATAAACAAAGGAATGAGAGTGACTTGGGAGCACTGTGATAAATCTAAGCTTTCTGTGGCAAAGGGAACAGGACATACCAATGTTGTCCTAAAATGTTTAGAGCTACTTTCCAATAAACACAGAGGAATGGAGGTGCTTCAGGAACACTGTGATGGGTATTACCAGATAAACCTAAACTCCTTGTGGCAAGGGAGAAAGGACAAACCAATGATATTCTACAGAAAGGGTTGATTAAAAATATGGTGAACATAATAAGCATAGACTAATTTTTGTCTCAATTTTCTCCCTTTCTTTCTCTCTTTTACTTCTTCCACCCTTAGTTCTCTGTATCTCTTCCCTTAGGTACATGGCTAACACCAAATCTTTGCAGAAATATTTTCTAATCCAGGAAATAAATCCTAACTACAACATTTTCCACATTCATCACCTCCCAATCCCACTTACTTACCCTACTCAATTTTTCTTTGATTTTTAGATATTTATAATATGCCATGTAGTCTATACATTTAATAATTTTATTTTTTTGTTTTTGTTTCCACAGAGAGGATGTGAGTTTCAGGATCAAATAATATCCATGGTTCAGTTGTTGTTTGGGCTATTTTAAAATGATATAAATACTACACAGTTCAGATAGTAAAAGCAGTTTGCAAACTCATTTGAAAGCTTTGGAAAAACTTCCAATGTGCTTTAGTTTATGCGCTTACATTTAAATCTATAAAAACTAAGCTGTGTAGATGCTCCTTCCATGCAACAAAGTTGAGATTAAGACTACTGGAGTGACTAAAATGAAGAATTACATTTAAATATATGACTTTCAAAGGCCCAAAACACTATGATACAAAAATGAATTCTAAAACATCAGAATACTAATAAAACAGTGAGAAAAAATATTTTTGCATGGCCATACTATTGTAAGAAATAATTTTCTTTTTATTGAGGAAACTTGATTTACAATATTTTCCAATTATTATGTACTTGCAATACTTTAAATATCCATCTCTCAAGGATTCCTTTGGAAAAGCAAAAAAAAAAATTCACTTGTTACTGTGAAATGCTTTATATTTGTAACCTAGTTTTGAGAATGTGTTATTTTGTATAATGTGTTCCAAGTAGAAATATATGTACATGGATTGAAAAAGAAATGTATCATGTAGTATTTAAAACTAAACATTTTTATAATGATTAAAATATCTTTTTTCATTTTTTAAATGATTTTCTTCCATTTGTGCACATTGTACATTTTTAAATACTTAATGACTGTATAGTCATCAATTATTTTTGGCAATCAAGCATCAGAACCTTTTTTCCTAAATGCTTCTAGTTTATCCTTTATATGTATTCTTTACACAGTATTCTTTACACAATATTCTTAAATATCCTCAGTATTTTATCTGTGCTGTCATTGTGGTCACATGCACTATATTGTTTAAATCCTTCCTATCTCTAGTTTGGTCTGGTCAATAGCATCTGTAGCAGGAAATCAAACTGAGGTAGAAAAAAGGTGTTTATTTTCCTTGGCTCTCTCATTGAAAGATGGTCTTGAGCTGACTACCTTCAATGAAAGTCACTGTTCCTTGGTTCATGCTCCTTTCGAGGGTAATATTTTAACTAAAATAATGCAATAGTGTATATGGAATTTCATTATTGGTTAAATCTACATTGACTGGTATTACTAGGTTTTCATTCCCAGGAAAGTTGATCATAATTTCACTTTCTAGTTTCTTGTCTATTTCCTATTGGGATATTCACTTAAAAGATTTCTTTAAAACTCAGAAAAAAATATTTGTGCATTTGTTACAAATAACTTTTTTCAGCCTTGACATTCCTTTAAGTAAATTTGGGAGAATTTTAAAAATAATGAATACAATTTTAATATTTTAGAATTAAAATATTTCACTCATAGTTTGTACTTTTGTGTTTTATATATCCAAGTAGTTATTTTTTAGTCATGTGAAATATAGTTTTCTATATAGTTACAGACTTCTATATATATATTTTTTCCTATTTTTCTTTCAAATTGTTGAAAAATTGACATTGGTACTTACAGAATTTACTTTTTCAGTGAAGTCTTCTTAAGTCTACAAAAACAAAATCAAAAAAAGGCATAAAGCCTCACTTTCCTATTTTTCTTAGAACAAGCTAGAACTCGTCTGGCAGATGAGTACCATTTTTATTTTCAAGGAACATTAGATTTAACAGTTTAAAAGCATAGAATTCTAATCTATTAATTGCTTGTTCTGAGTCTTTGACTGAATTACATAATTACTATTATCATATTTATACATCTATGTAGCAAACTTTCTCACTAGATTAACATTTAATTTTATAAATTTATGAACATATTTTAATTATATGCTTTATTGATTTTCTAATCAAGGACTCTCAGTTGAAAATACAGATTAACATTATTTTTACATTCATTCATTGAACTAATATTTATTGATCAGCTTCCATATGCTGGTTTCATACATAAAAATCTCTATCATCTCTCTGGGAGAATTTTAAAGCAAGCAAGGATAGGTGAAGGGTAAAAAGCAATACTGATGACTCTACTTTGAAATTACTATAATTAAAGAATGTATTTTATTTTTATGCATTAAATTATAAAAAATATATTCATATGTTTTAACTGACATAGCTTCTCCATGTTTTCCTGTGTAAATCTACATGATTCTATCCAATTATCTATTTTGCTGCCAATTATCACTAGCCCTTGGGTATGGCCAGTGTATTGACTCTTTGAAAATTGGCAAACTCTGGTCTCTAAGATGCCTGAAATATTTGTATCCTCAACAAGGTCAGACAATCATTTTGGCTACAATATCAACTGATTCAGATTGACTGAGAAGCAATTTTATTAACTCTGTGGGGAGCATATGTTTTTATAGCTGAAAATATCAGCTGCCAAGTGGTCTTCTCTGGTCATTCAGCCTTATAAAAGAAAGCACAAATCAGTATGCTAACATTGTTACTATGGTGACCATTCTGCTAAATAGAAATCCTGGAAGATGCTGATCATAAGGTTGCATATTGTTTTTGAAAGCATGAGTAGTAAAGCATATGTTTATATCACAGATTATATGTCACTGGGAGTTATGTCCCTGATGTGTGGCCAGATGTTTTATATCATTTAAAAAAATAAATCAGCAAATCGGTTACAAAGGCATTTCTTGTTTTCTAAATAATGCACACATGTATCATAGATTCATTCATATGATGTAGTAGTTTGTGTTAAATGGAAACACCTAAAAATTTAATATTTCATGTGCAGGTCATTCTAAAACATAAAAACAAAATACCCGAAACACTGCTCGATGTCTAACATTGAGCATCTTTAAAATTTATGTTATTTTTTTTGAGATATAAGTAATGTAACATGGTGTTACTCTAACCTATACATTGTATTGATTTAGTACATTTTATTAATTTTTATGCTTTAAAATTAATTTCTTATTTATTCGGCTCTAATTGTTATTTACCTCTTTCTACTTTGTATTTTGATTGTTCTACCTTTTCTAGTTCACTTAGATACAAGCTTATTATTAGAGAATTTTGTTCTGTTTTCTGAGCTAAGCTGCCCTTATTGATGTTCCCTTTAATTAGAGTTCTTATTGTCCCACATGTCTTCTGATAATTCTTGTTTAAATTTTGTCTGATTGCAGGAAATTTTTAAATTCCCTTTTGAGTTCTCCACTGACCCAATAGTAATGCAGTAGCATATTGTTTAGCAGTTTTTAGAAAATGTTCTAACTTTATATGGTTTGTTTCTATTTCATACTATTGTCATCTATAAAAATTCATAACATAATTTAAATTTTTGACAATTAACCATATTTTCTATCCCAGCATGTAGTCTTATCGTTGAAAACATTTAGTATGCACATGAGAAGAAAAACCATATTTGGCATTTGGTGAGTTAGAAAGCCCCCAAAATGTCAATAAAGTTCATTTGATACAACTTCTTGGTTAAATGTGTAATCTCCACGTGGTTGGGAAATCCCTGCACAACTCTCTCTCACCACCTGTGTTCGGTGGACTCGGGCCACTACCCCACCCCGGGCGGACAATGTCATGGGCAGACGAAGGAGGAAATGAGGCTGGCAGGCTGGTTGGTGATCAGTTGCCATTTATTCCATTCTCCCCACGCGCCTGTTCCAATCTCACTAAACTCCTCATTCTAGTCTCACACTACCCCTTATTCCAGTCTCCTCCTGTCTCTCCCGCTCATCTCTCCGCACTCCATCTCGCAGCCCTTGTCTCTCCACACGCCCACTCCTGCATTCTTCTCATAATTCTCTCTCTGTCCCCCTTGCCAGGCTCCCCATGCTCCATCTTGCTGCCGTGGTCTCTCTCTATTCTCTCTCTATCTCTCCTTCATTGGGGGTAGCCACCACACCCCTCCCATAGCAAAATCACCATAAGAAAGCCCTTCTTGATTGAGGGAATACCACTTAGGGGTGTTTCTCCTCTCCTTAGTCTAATAACTTAATTAACATCTTAATTCTACTTCTTAATTTTAGTTATTTTGTATGGACACAGTAAGAGATACATTGAGTTTATAGGGTGGCTCTCCTGGGAACATCTCACTATAGATTTCAGACTACAGTGCTCAGGCCAGATTAATCTTTCCTAACCTTAGCAGGGCCCTACTCTAGATGTTACTTTTTGGATCATGACAGAATTTGTCCATGACCGTGCTCTTAATTTATAGTTAAGTATTATGGCGCTTTGGCCAGGCCCATTTCGATGCCAGAGTAGCTCAGAGCTTGCCCTGGGTTCATCCAGTCCCTGGTCGGGACCCTGCTTTTGGGGTGCTAGGAAGTAAGGGCAACCGAAGCTTAAGTCTAGAAAACAGGTGCCAGGGGTGAATATCTTTCAGAGTCAATTAACTCCCAAGTTACAAAAGCATAGCATTAACTCTCTTTTCTGTGGAAAGGACATTGCTCTAAATTAACTATGCAAAGAACTTAAAGAGAAGAGAAAAGCAATATTTACAAGTCAACAGAGCACAAAGAAAGAGGTCACAAATAAACATAGAGGAATAGGAGCACTGTGATGGGAGTAACCCAATAAACCTAAGTTCCCTGTGACAAGGCAGAAAGGACAAACCAATGTTATCCCACAGTTAAACTTGGTGTTTCCTTGTTTATTTTTTTTGTTGGTTCATCTCTCTATTGCTATGAACAGGCTGTTAAGTTCCTTTCTGCTGTTGTGTTGCTGTTGATTTCACTCTTCAGTTCTGTTAGTAGCTTTTTATATATTCTTATGATCCTTCATTTGGTGTATTTATGTGTGTGTGTGTGTGTGTGTGTGTGGCGTGTGTGGTATGTGTGTGTGTATCAACCTAGGGTGTTGAAGGGAACAGAAAGAGGATCAGGAGACGTGTAGGTGAGCCTACTAAGATCTTAATAACATACTTTTTAAAAAGTGTGTAATTTAGAACAATCAACAAACTAAATTAATTATATAATGGTCAAAAATCACCTCAGCACTTTAGCCTGACATTAAGATCACCTCTATAGTAAATATCAGCTTACTGTGGAGAGAATTAAGGTTTAGACAGAAATGTTATGTACAATATATCTGTGCATGTGATTACTATTCCTTTCATGCTGCTCTATTCATGAGGCCTACATGAGTCCACAGTTTACAGTAAAGTCCTGGTCTAAGACATCTGGCTCTAGAGCCCAATTAAATATGAAGAACCCTGCTTTACATGCTCAATAGTGGCACCAATTTATATTAGATATAAAAAAATAGCATTTTTTCCACCCCCGCCCCCCGCATTATTTTAAAATAAAACCTAAAGCCTGTGTTCTGTAGATACATTTATAGAACACATTATCCCAAAGACCTCTTTAGTGGAGAGGCTATTCATGAAAGAAAATAATGATAGCACAAGTCTATTGTTTAGTTTCAGTTCTCTCACTTTTCAGTTTATAATTGTAGACAATAGAATAACCTCCTCAAATCACAGTGCTATCAACTTTGAAAATTATTCCTATGTGTCAGGAAAAAAATTGTGTAAATTAATAAACTGACATCTAGGTCATAATGGTTACAAATGAAGACATCTATGATGTTATTAAATCATAAATTAATCTAATGTCTCCTGTGCACAAATTACTACTTATAAGCCAGCAGTGTCCAGTGCTATTTTACACAGAAAGTTAAGTTTGGTTAAACACACTTCTTTGTGAGGCTCATCCTGACTTTCAAGATGATTGGGCCGAGAAACAGCATAATGGGGTAAGTAAATGCTTTGCTTTCAAAAGGAGTGGGTCAAGCCCCAGCACCATATTGTCCTATAAACATCTCAGGGAGTAGCTATCAGGCACTAAACCATAAATAGTGCCAGAACATGGTTAAGTGTGGATCCCAAGACAAACAATAAAAGATGTTTATGAGTATACATTGGGGTCACAGGCAGAACAACATTCATATAAATGTGATATGGGTTGATGATACCATAATATCAATGCTACTATTTTGAGAGTGAAAGATGGTTCAGAAATAATTATAATTATGTGACTTACATAGGGAGAATTACTACGAATAAGCTTCTCTCTCTTAAATAAGTGGAATAAATAATCAATAATCTCCCAAGAGAGAAAGTACTAAACATCGGTGAATTCACAGATGAAATCTAAATATTTAAAGAAAATTTTTATCTAAAAGGTATTTCAAATAATAGAAGCAAAGAAAATACTTGCTAAATCATTCTATGAAGAATAGCATTACCCTGGTACTATAACCAGCAAACATATTACAAGAAATGAGAATTTTGGACAAATATTTGTAAAGACCCTTATGAACATTGAGATTGAAAACTCCTCAACAAAATATTAAAAAATGAAATCTAATGCATAAAAATAGCTATGTAAAACAACCAAGAGGCATTTATTCCAGGCTTGCAAGATTGGCTCAAGATTTGAATGTTATGGGGCTGGAGTGATAGCACAGTAGGTAGGGCGTTTTCCTTGCACGAGGCTGACCCGGGTCCAATTCCCAGCATCCCATATGGTCCCCTGAGCACTGCCGGGGGTAATTCCTGAGTGCATGAGCCAGGAGTAATCCCTGTGCCTTATCAGGTGTGACCCAAAAAGCAAAAAAAAAAAAAAAATTCAAGATTTGAATGTTATATATTAAATCATTATATCCATAGATTAAAGAGAGAAAATCACATCAATGATGCAAAAAAATAGGACCAGAGTCATAGTAAAGTGGGTAGAGTGCTTGCCTTGCATGCAGCCGAACTGGGTTCAATCCCCAAAACCTCATATGGTCCCCGTGCACTGCCAATAATTCCTGAGTGCAGAGCCAGGAGTAACCCCAAAGTCTACAGCTAACACTATACTTATTGTGAGAAATTTTAGTGTTCCTGCAAAAGTTGGGAACAAGGATAAAATATCTTTCTTATTATAAACTTTCAATAATGTTTGTTTTTGACCACTTTGGCAGTGTTTGGTAATTTCTGCAGGCTCAGTACTCAGGGGTCACTCAGGAAGCATGTGGTATCAGGGATAGAACCCAGACCTCCTGCATACAAAAGGGACAAAGAGCCTTGAGTCTTTGAGAGGTGGGCCTCAGAACCCACGTATCAGACTACAGAGCAGCAAGCACCACCAAAGGGACACAGGCTACAGGATTCCAGCATCTGGGAAACCCATGCATTGAATCAAGAGCAGCACAGGGCATCTCTGAGATAGTACGATGTTTAAAGTGGCTGCCTTGCAAGAGGCTGACCCAGTTTTGTTGCCCTACACTACATGATTTCCCCATTGCTAGGAGCAATTCCTGAGCACAGAACCAGGAGTAAGCCCTGGGAACCAAGAAGTATGGCTCAAATAAACAAATGAAATGTCACCATGGAACAGAAACTCTTCATGCACTGGAGGGGAGAGCGAGCAGTTGGGAACCTCGCGTTTACTGACAAAGAGAAACCGTGTGTGGCAGGACCCAGTTGTCACATGCTGGAAGCAGAGAGAGGCACAGACATTGGGTGCAGCCTGCAGCAGATGTGTATGCACTTAAAACAGTAAAATAAACATCAATATCATAATCAGCTGTTTTTCTGTACTAATTTTACGTTTAAAAAAAAATCAAGGAAGTTGAAGCCAGAGCAATAGTCACAGCGGTTATGGCGCTTGCCCTGCCTGGTTCTCCTGGGCCCATCAGGCGTGATCCCTGAACACAGAGCAAGGAGTACACCCAAAACACTGCAGGGTGTAGCTCAAAACTGGAAGAAGAAAAAAAAAAAAGGAAAAGTTCAAGGAAGCACATAGGAATTAAACCAGCTTCACAGTAACAATACTAGGTAGAGAAGTCAACCTGGAAAGACTGCATGCTTTATGATTACAAATATATCATTTCCTGGAAAGGAAAAAAACTCTACTGTAATAAAATTAATTAATTAACAAAATAAAATCGTGATTGTCAGGAATCAGAAAATGTGAAAATGATGAAATAGGCAGCACTGTGGATTTTTAGTGTAATGAAAAACTAATTTGAATAATGCTCTAATAGTGAATACATGGAGCTGTTGTACACATTAACCTAATTCCTTAGAATGATGAATACTGAGTGTGAACCAACCTAAGTATTGAGTTTGAATGATAATGGTGAGTCAATGTTGTAGTAGCTGTGACAAGTGTTCTTATCTGGTAGGGAACAGTTATGTTTGAAGCCTTACATGTGAAAGAACAAGGTTTGATGGGATATAGTTTTACATTCAGTTTGGTTTTGATCTGAACCTAAAATTTCTCTAAAATAAAATTAATTTGGGGCTGGAGTGATAGCACAGCGGGTAGGGCATTTGCCTAGCACGCGGCCGACCCGGGTTCAAATCCCAGCATCCCATAAGGTCCCCGGAGCACCGCCAGGGGTGATTCCTGAGTGTATGAGCCAGGAGTGACCCCTGTGCATCACTGGGTGTGACCCAAAAAGCAAAAAAAATTAAAATGAAATAAAATAAATTAGAATTTTTTAAATAACGTGAAAAGTTGCAATTTGTGTTTTTATGTTCAGGTGTAAGAAATAAGGCTGATTGATGATGAAGGACTCTGCTGGGGACTCTGAACATCAGAGAGAGGATAGATGTAACTAATTGGTTAGTGGCATCAGCTACAATCTTGAAAGGAGAAAAGGGAAAGACAACATAAATTATTCACCACTCTTGAGGTCAGACTCTGGACTTGTGACATGGTGAACCACAAGCATTGCTTTTGTGACCTACAGCTAGATGTCAGCTTTCCAGGAGAAACCTCTAAATGACACTAATTTGGCCTGTTCCTAAGCAGAAGGTTGAAAGTTTTTCCTGTGTCATCATTAAGATGACTCAGACTTCTCAGCTTCCTGATACCAGCGATAGTGTGTTAACTCCTTGGTGATTCATGTGTGAGAAAAAATATACACAAAGATCAATGAATTGTTTCATAAGTGCAATTTTTAATGAAATCATGTTCTGGTTCCAAGATAATTTCTCAGACTTATTAAGTCACAGAGTTGGTCTAGTCACTTCTACTCTTAGTCCTAATTCTCTGTTGGGCAGCAGACCAATTTTTTCGCACCCAGTTGTTTTGATAACTGAGAAAGTCCTGAAAATCATTTAAATAATAATAACCAAAGATTTAGATTGTGAAGTAGAGAATAAAGATGTCACAGACTGGAAACATGGAAAGTGAAAGGTACAGTTATCCAAATAATAGTGCATCAAGTCCCCTGTGGCCCCCACCACCACCCAGTGGTTTTTTTTTTGGACCACACCTGGCAGTGATGAGGGGATATTCTGGGAATCTCCCTGTTGGTACTCTGAGGATAATGTGGTATCACGGATGGAACGCTAGATCTTTGCATGCCTTGAGTATACTCTAACCTTTTTAGGCTATCTCCCCTTTCAGTACATCAACTTTGAGAAGAACTGACTTGGACTGTGTATTTCTTATAAAGGCAAATACTGAGAATGCAGCAAGAACTCAGGAAAGAAGTATGGTGGAGAGATACTCCATAAATATCCAAGTGGAAACTTAAAATTTTCACATATGAAAATATTTGTTTTATTCATAAGAGCTTAAAGTTGTCATCTCAAATTTTACTTGTAAAATAAAAATAATTTTCTCTCCATAAAATCACAAATAGGTTTAAATAGGATACATGGAATTCCTTCAGTAGATATTCTACCAAAAAAGTGACCTGACAAAATTAGTTACGTGAAAAGTAAACTTTCGTGATATATGAACCTTGAAAAATAGAGCAATTCAGGAATATGTAGTATGGAAACCAAAGAGTTGCTTAAATCTAAAATCTTTGAGCCTAAAGTCATCATTACATTGAAGCTACCAAAAATATTGGTTTTGAGTCCTTCAGAAAAAAAATAATTTATACCATAGTTTTTTTTAAAGATAAAACCATAAGGAGTTTATTTCAGAAATATTTGTACTTCAAAATAATATATGAAAATAATTCAGACTCCTAGAAGGAAAAAAGATAGTTACTTTTTAAAAAACATAATGCTAAAAATGTTTTATGTTATTGCTAATGCTTTTAATAATGTTGAAAAGTATTGGTTGTTATCCCCTCTCAAGGAATGCAAACTGGGATCAGGAGTTAAATTTTATACCTTACGAATAGCCAACCTAGAACTTAATAATAGAATTATTTGACTTGTAGGCTTATTCACGTGACTCCTTGACCAGAATTTTCCTAAATATTTCTGTGAGCTAAAACTATACTATTACCATTAATGATCCTAACATAAATAGAGGTAGTGGACAATGACTTTTTTCTTGTATGTATAAGACACTGTAGAGTATACTAAGAGTAAACTCGCATGTCAGCTCAGCTGTGGGGGTAGCTTCTCCTACCTTATATTAATGTGTGCCATGGCGCAGTAAGTATTGAATATTCTAGTGTCTTTCTCCAGCAGTACAATTTCTGCAGTAACGACACCTTTATTACAGAGACTACAAGAGATTCCCCATGTGACATGCTTATTGGCACTAAGATCTCGATAAATGTTATTGAACAAACATATCTGATCATTTTAGCTTACCTTCTGGACAATATTCTTTACTAATGATGATCCAGTTCTCCACTCCTCAAATGACTGAGAATCTATTGAAAAGGAAAAGCAAATAAATATAATCCATTGGAAGAGAGAAAATAAATATGTGTACAGAGGAGAGATAACTATTTGAAATATATGGAATTTAAAATTTATTCAAATAGGATTTATAGAGATGAATGCCTTTGCATTTTGAAAGTGACATGTGGTATCTAAATAAAGCAATTCTTTTCGGACATATGTGCTGTTGCCTGCTTCAAAAATATTTTCTTGGAATGGTTCAATATGAAGTTGCTGCTTCTACTGAAATCCCTCAAAGTCATTTTCCCATTATCAAGTACTATTAAAACTCATTTTTTGCTTTTTATTTTTCTTCTTATTTTGTAGACAAGTAAAATATCAGAATATGACTAGTAATCACTTTGTTATTTTTCTAGGCACAGTTTTGGGAACCTAGCCTCCAAACATAATCTGGCTTTAGTTCCCAGTTCTGTATCTGGCTGAATGTAGAGATTCAAAGAATGATGGACTTGAATTCCCCACAGCAAAAGTCCCACTTTGATAGAAAAGCAGATGCTGCTTGACTTGCATTACAATAAAATGGTAAAGATTAGCCTGCAGGATAAGAAGCCACCTACCTCAGGGCCTGTAGTTAATGGTTGTCAGCCCTCCAGCTTTGTGCTGTAGGATGCAATATGCTACAATCTTATGTGTTCTTATTTTTTGAGCAACCCTGATCTAGGTTTCAGTCAAAGAAGAATGAGCCTATCCACAGACTGGATCATTTTGTTGAATCATTTGTTCTGGCTTAATCTTTTTCTTTTTGTTTACCAAAATCACTACATGCTGTCCCAACTATGCTTACATTTGTGCTAACTTCCCATCAAAATATCTTTCAAACCAAAGAAAGAACCAAGGAAAGGGATGTTTCTCAGAAGAGTTTGATTAGGAACTAGAAAAAAAATAGAACATCTTCCTCAAGGAGACATGTTTCTATGTTTAACCTTAAATAGAATTCAAAAATTTAGGGCAGTCAAAAAAATGTATGTAAGCAGAGTCATACTACCACAACAATAACCACTATTTGATTTTTGAAGGAGGAAAAAAATGTCTAGACTTCAGCTCCAATATTTCATAAATATTTCAGTATCTATAACTTGTAACAACAAAGTTGTAGGAGGGCATTTTCTCTCAATTTTAATATCTGTGGTGTCTGAAATTATCTTTGAAATATATTTCACCATATTAATGCATTCATTTTCTTCTTTAGTTAACAACAGTAAATATTTAATGTAAAAAAACAGTGGGTAAGGTGTTTGCCTTTCATGTGGCAAACCCAGGTTCGATCCCCAGCATCCCATATGGTCCCCTGAGCACTGCCAGGAGTAATTCCTGAGTGCAGAGCCAGGAGTAACCCCTGTGCATTGCAGGGTGTGACTCAAAAAGCAAAACAAACAAACAAAAAAGAATAAGAAAAAGAAAAAACAAGTAAAAAGTAACAAGACTACTAAAGCCAACCCATATTTCTAGCCATAGAAAATTATATTTACTGGGGCTAGAAAGATCGTACAGCAGTAATGCATTTGCTTTGCATGCAGTCAACCGCGGTTCAATCCCTGGCCCACCATATGGTCCTCAGAGTACTGGCAGGAGTGAATCCCAAGTACAGAACCAGCATATGGTCCTAAAACAATGTTTGTTTGTTTGTTTTAAAATCAGTTCTTAGACTTTTTGAAAAATAATATTTTAAAATCAATATAGTGAGGAACCAGAGAGGTAGTACAATGGGAAACACACTTACCTTGTTTGCAACCAAGCCAGGTTTGAATCCTAGCACTTGCATAGAGTTTCTGGAGCCCCTGTAGGAGTGAAGCCTGAGCACAGAGCCATGTTCTGAACACCAGGTGGTGGGCCTGAAACAAGACAAAACAAAATGCAAAACGCAAATTGCTTAAAATTGCTTGAAAGAAATAACTATATGACATTGCTATTATTATTATTATCATTATTATTATTTTACTTCTAGAATCTGAGTGGAAGAGGCCCAGTCCCAATCGAGCAGCCTATAGTAATAACAATAATAATAATAATTATATTATTATTATTAATAATAATAATAATAATAATATTCCCATCAACGGCCAACATTCAGAGACTATAAAACCAAGCTTCTGGAAGAGAGTGGAGGGCCACTCTCCACACGTTCGGAAGAGCCTCATGCATGGGGGAGCCGGCAGAGGAACCCAGGTGTGTGGGACCCAGGGCCGAGATCTCCAAGACTCCTTGGATCGGGATGGGCCTCTTCCACCTAGATACCCCATTTTCCAGTAGCTAGGCAGTCACACCCAGAGACCGTCCCCAGCCCCGTGTAATCCCATCAAAGGTCAACAGCCAGATATTATAAAACCAAGCTACCTGAAGAGACCAATACAGTCTCTTGCCCCTGTGCCTGGCCGTCTTTACTGGAGCCCCTCAGAGGGGATGGGTTGCGTCCTCCTCTCCCCCACCACCACCCAGCAGAGCCTCACATCAAATAGCCTAGTTCTTCCTCTTGGAGATCCTGACAAGCTACTGAGAGTCTATTGCCCACTTGGGAGAGCCTGGCAAACTCCCCGTGGTGTATTCATATCCAAAATACAGTAACAGATATATACATACCTCTTAGAGAGCCCGGCAAGCTACCGAGAGTATCCCGCCCACACGGTAGAGCCTGGCAAGCTACCCGTGGCATATTCGATATGCCAAAAACGGTAACAATAGGTCTCATTCCCCTGAAGCTGAAAGAGCCTCCAATTGTTGGGAAAGTCAAGTAAGGAGAGGCTGCTAAAATCTCAGGGCTGAGTGTAATAGAGACGTTACTCTTGCCCGCTCGAGTATATTGACGAACAATGGGATGACAGGGATTTTACTTCTACTGAAATAAAAATAAAAGCTTTTTCAAAGTTGGGGACAGTTGAGAATGAAAAGTTATAAAATAATTTGGCTTCAATAAATACATGAAAAAATTGAGTTAATTTCTTTCCTTTTGTTTTTCTTCCATTAGCAGGCCCAAATATTTTCTTGCATTATCAGCCTTACTGTTTAGACAGAAGATATATGCATAATGCCTGATCTGTAAGGTCTATAAACACCAGCTTTATCCTGGTATCAGATATGGCCTGTCATTTTAAGAGAGCAGGTATCTTTGTCATACCTGTTTACTGTGAGAGAAGCATCAACCATAATGGAGAAATCAGGACCACTCTTGGACGGCAACAAGAAGCAGCCACAGATATGGCAGCAGTGATGCAGGCGATGCAGGCATGGCAGCAGGTCTCTGTCAGTTCACGGTTCCCAGGCTCTTCAGTTTTTTTCAAGAATGAAAACAATGAGTAATAAAAATGCTTAGACTCAGAGTTATTGGAACGTAAATAAGTTGATTGGAAAGTAGAAGAGAAAAGAAGCTCCCCAGATGGGGAGGAATTTAGTATAGAACTAAGGTAAGGTAAGGGAAGGCTTTTTGTGTAGACTTTCATTTTATTTTATTTTTAATTTTTTATTTTATAAGGTAGTTCACAATATTTGATTAATATTCAAACACCAATCCCACCACCATCACACCTTCCCACTTTGGGATTTGTTTCCATCCCAAATCCCAATCCTGTCCAAAAGCACAACTGAAATAATATACTTTATATTGTCTGTTATGAAGAACCACTGAAGATGCTTACAAAAAAGTATTCATATAGGAAACAGTGTAATGATTGTTCTATTTTGGAAGGGGCCATTAAGACATTCTTTAGGATATCACTAACATATTGTTAAAGGTTGAGTGATGTAAGCTTTTGTGTAGCACTGTATAGCACTGTTCTCCCGTTGTTCATCCATTTGTTCGTGCAGGCATCAGTAATGTCTCCATTGTGAGACTTGTTGTTACTATTTTTGGTATATCAAATATGCCACGGGGTGCTTACCAGGCTCTGCTGTGTAGGCGGGATACTCTCGGTAGCTTACCAGACTCTCCAACAGGGACGGAGGAATCAAACTTGGGTTGGCTGCATGCAAGGCAAAGGCCTTACCTGCTGTGCTATCACTCCAGTCCAGTCCAGTTGCTCCAGAGTTTTTGTATATGTACATACATACATATATATATGAAAATATGTATATATGCATATATATTTCCCTCTATTATTTGTTGCCTACTATATGAACCCCATCAAATGTGGTGTAGTACTTATGGAGAATGGACAGGGAGTGTCTTGTGATGTGTCGCACACCACATTCAGAATCTGTTCACTCTGAATATGTTCATTCATGCGTTGAGGCTCTGCCTGAGCGTGTGGGGAGTGGCCTTGAGCATGGTGGTGTTTGGGTTCTGGAGGTTTTTGGCTGCCAGGGCTGGGTCCTTTGGGGCGGGGAGGGCTCTCACCCGACCCCCTCTGGGGTGCCCTGAGTGGAAAAGTCTAGGCAGAGTCTGGTGGCATGGCTTTGGCGGGCATCATGTTATGCTTGTGTATTCCTTTTAAGGGCTCCTTGCATTCCTTAACGCTTGGCAAGGGTTTACAAAAGATGCCAGAAAATCACAAGGATGTCTAGCTGGTCTAAATCTTTCTGGGAATTCTTGCCCCTTGTCTTAGTAGCCCTATCAGTCTAGACTCCAGGACAGTTTTTTTGTTTTGTTTTGTTTTTTTGTTCTGGGGATCTCTAGGTTTTACTGGGGCAGGATTTTGGAAATGAAATGTGTGTCAGGTCGGTGGGATGGCAAGATGGCAAGAGGAAACTCTGGCTTCCTTCTTCACTGGCAAGGTGAACCACCTCCAGGAATAATTGCCAATTATCTTAATTTCCCTGTCAGCCTAGACTCCAGGATTGCCAATTATCTCAGTTTCCCTGTCAGCCTACACTCCAGAGCAGGGTTTTATGTTTCTGGGAAGCCCTGGGAATTCTGAGACAGAAACTTGGGCATGAAATGTGTACCAGATTGATAGGTGAGAGATGAAACATCTAGAGAGAGAAACTGTAGCTTCCTCTTTCACAGGCAAGGGGAACCTGAAGCTTCCTCTGTCAGTAGTAAGTGGATTCATCATAATTGTTGAAAATGGCTTGAAGAATTATTTTAAAAATATAGGCAAAGTACCAAGTCCATGCAGCAGTGTAGAAATGTAGTCTGTTCTTAAGGAGAACAATTTCCTGATGTTACCTCAGGAAGGCAAAGACAAAATGTGTCTTGGCATTGATATTGATTCTTATTACCAGAATGCTTGCCTGTAGTACACTTTCAAATATTAAATCAATGTATAAATAAAAGTCCATTTGAATTTTGAATCACTATCTTTAACTTCTTTTCTAATTATTTTATTATTAAAGTTTATGTTTTAATAAATTTTGGTTTATCTGGCTTATCTATCGATATAGAGTCTCTTGTGTCAAGCTATTTGGAACAGTGTTTTCCTTCATAATCTTTATATATGTTTTAAAATTATGACAATTTTTGGTGAAGTAAAGTTTGAAATTGATATCCAAAATAGAAATCAAAACTAGTAACAATTATGGAAGTGAGGGCAAATATGGGATATGAGAGAGTGAGATAGTAGATCATAGACTCAAGTAGTGTGTGTGTGTGTGTGTGTGTGTGTGTGTGTGTATGTGTGTGTGTGCGTGCGCTTGCGTGCTCGTGCACACGTGTGTGGTATGTTTTAACTATTTTTAAATTAAATCAGTATTAAGAAACTTAATTAAACTCTTTCCCCTCTTCTGACCTGAAAACCAGGTGGCTGCTTTAAGATAACAGCAATAGGGAGAAACAGTTCAATCAAAGGGAAAGCTGTTTCCCAAGAGTTACAAGTATTGTCAAAGGAATAATTAACACTTCTTTATATGCTGAAAGGAGCTCTCTCACTCCCCCTTCCCAAATTAGCATATTGGTAAGAATGGCTAACCAAGGGTGAAAAGTCTAATATCATTCTGAAAAAAAAAAAAAAACCCTTAACCAGAAAACAGCAAAAACAACCCTCAAATATTTCTATAAGCTATAATACTCAAATTCAGAATAAAAGGAATTTATGTGCTAAAGAACAGAAGATTGCATCAAAATCCTCTGGAGCACACATCTCTCTGCTTTTAGCATCAAAAAATCTGAAAAACAAATCTAGTTAACTGTTCTTCCTTCAAGCACAGACTTTTTACCACCTGTGGTACAAAGAGCTCTTCTAAATTGCCTTCATTACTGACCTGCACATGGCATGAATATTCTTCAAATAGAAGGAATCCCCAACACATTCATATGGAATAAGTGTTTTTGCTTAGTTGCACAGTTTCTAAAATCGCATAGAAGTTTTTCCTTCTGACAATTATATTTTAAATAAATTGAAGAGAAATGTCATCACCATGGACTGACTGCTGGGTTTGTGCCTTCACTTGTTCTTTCTAGACTCTTCTTTCCTAAATCATGGTTCTCTTTCCGTCTTACCCTTGTGTTACAGCCACTAGCTTAAGATCCAGGGGCCTTAGAAATCCTATTAAGGTCATAGCAAAAGTTCTTAAATTGACTGAAAAATGCTAAATAATTCACTGGTGGAGAGTACTCTGGAGACAAGCTATTGTAAGACTTCTTTATGTCTTCCTTTACTTTTTTAAACTATAAAATGTAAGTTTTAGGCTCAGTAGCTTCTGAAGTCCCCTCTTAGCTCTAAAATATTAAAAATAAGTAAGGTACAGTGTATTCATCTATTTATAAGTTAAGATTTCTAGAATTTGTGAGATGATGGGCTGGGGCGATAGCACAGCGGTTAGGGCATTTGCCTTGCATGCAAACCTTCTCTTCTACTTTTATTTTTTCTTGACAAACTTTTTCTAAATAGTCACATTAAATAATAATTACTAAATTTATTGTGAGCTTTGTAAATGACAAGAAGTATCCTTAATGCTTTCTGAAAATTGACTCAGTTATTCCTAATAAGTACCTGAAATGATTATATTGTGGTTGTTTCTTAAAATATGGATATCCAGGTACAAAGACATCACATAACTTCCTTTCTGCAAAGATTCCATAGTTAGTAGAGAACTGAGATTTCTACCATACTCTGTGTTCCTGAAATAACTTTTGCATCATACTCAACTAATTTTCTATATTTGCTAAACGTGGTGCAGAAATTTTTTAATTTCTACAGATTAAGCTATCCTAATTTGTTAGATATGCAACTATTCTCCATCAGGAGCATATTTTGTGTGTTATCATTTTCTTGGCTTTCTCCCACCACACAAACTGTACTTTGAATAGAATATATCCAACTCTTCATCAGTATTCCTCCAGCTTTTTATTTCTCTCATTGCCCCTTTGTCTCTCAGTAGTAGCATTGTAGCACTGTTGTCCCGTTGTTCATCGATTTGTTCGAGCAGGGAGCAGAAACATCTCCATTGTGAGACTTGTTGCTGCTGTTTTTGGCATATCAAGTATGCCACGGGTAGCTTGCCAGGCTCTGCCGTGTGGGCAGGATACTCTCGGTAGGTTGCCGGGCTCTCCAAGAGTAGAAATTAAAAAACCATAGGAACACAAAGCAATTTGAGCTATAAGAATTAAATCACGAACACATAAAAAAAATGCAGCCCTGTGTGAAAAATACCCTTTTTTTTTTCACACGGGGAGATTAGTAACAACTGTCTTAACAAAGAAGCAGCTGTTTTTTAAAAACGGTTGTTTAAGAAAGGTATTTTTAGTTCTTTAGGCGTTTTGGTATTCTTTTCATATTGTCAAATGTCACTTGCTCACTCTACTACATGAGGGCATTAATTTTGTCTGGTTTTTATTTTTGTTGTTGTTGTTTGTTTGTTTTCTTTTCATTATCCCTAGTACATAGAGCTCTATTTAAAACACAGTGGTTGCTCAATTAGTAACTGTTAAGCTGGTGGGTAATATTTGGCTACATATTCTTATATCTAGCAAAGTTATTTTCTTTGGAGGATCTCAATTACCTGCTCTTTCTTTTCACATGAGCCTTTTGGAAGTACCAATATAAAAAAATGAGGTGTTTACTTGAAGCAAAATAATTTAAAGAAGTTTACCTAGAGAAATGTGAAAGGAGAGAAAGAGATTGAGCATTATATGTTCAAGAGAGAACACAAGTTTCTTCAAGATAAAATTCACAATCAAAAACTTTTATTGGAGGGGCTGGAGCAATAGCATACAGCAGGGAGGGCATTTGCCTCAAACATGGCTGAACCGGATTCTATCCACTTCATCCCATTGGTCCCTGAGAATCGCCAGGATTGATTCCTGAGTGCAAAAACTTTTATTTGAAAGGTTATGCAGAGTGATCATGTATATGTAATACACCCTGCATTTAATAATCAGCAGGTAAAATTCCATAAGAATTATTTGAATGTTACTCAGACCAATAGTGAAAGCATTTCACTATTGAACTAACCTTTAATTATTTAACTCTTCCAAATCTGGAAGATTAACATCCAAAATCCAGAAAATTCCTCCTTTTAAACGGAAACTATAATCTCATCTGAGTAAAAACCCAATGTAATAAATACCCCTTGCTGCAAAATTATTGAGTAGTTAACCCTCTTTGCCTACTAGGAGGTCCCAAGACTTGGTAAAGCTGAGGACAAAATTATGCATTCTTCATATTTTGTGACTCTGGTGCATCCTGTGTTCAGTGATTAAGACACTACTGTGTGTTATATGCCTTAAAAAAAAAATCAAACCTTACACATGTTGCTATTAGACAACATCATTGCTTCCAAGAGAATATTTCATTATTCTCTAGGAGTTAAGAAGTACTTGTGTAATGAAGGCTCTTTCTGCAGTTACTACCTTGTCTTTTAGGTGATCTGACTCAGCATTCCACAGTCTTATTCTGCAGAGAATATGCGTTAAATGGATTAATCCTGCAGAGAATATACAAGATTAAATGGACTTAAAATAATAATGGACTTAAATGGATTTAAAATAAATAATGGTTCCAAATAGATACAAGGGCATTTTATAGTAACACCAGTTTCCTCCTTTGGCAAAGAACTGTTTTGAAAATAATATGTACAAAAAGTTCCCTAATCTGTTTGTTGTCTCACTCAATTATCAAAGCTCAACAAAAAAAAGCTAAAAAATGGGAATATAAGCAATTTTGTTCTTACCAGAGATAGTTATGAATAATAATTGTGTGCAATTTTTGTGTTTGTCCCTCCAGATACACCCTTTAGCCTTCTCCATCCTGCTTTTTATCTTGGGAGACTAATGCATGTGATCTGCATTGATATGCACCCAAGCCCTCTGACTTTCAGCTGGGTTTAGCCAAAGGCAAGCTTAGGTAGGAGATAAACTCATGGGAGGAAAGTGAGATTAGAAATGTTATTCTTTTGACTGGATGATATCTGCCTGCTTTGCTGAGGATAATGTTTCCTCAGTCCACCAAATAAAATGTTAATTTCTTCCAGAGATACATTATCAGACAATGTTTTGTAACAATGCTTTACCAGTTTTTAAAAAATGATTTAGTCTCCTCCAGCTGATGCATAAAATTAACTACCATAGTTCCCAACTAATCAGATACCTTTTCTGCATTTCTTAAAATGGTGACCAAGGTGGGAGAACACTCCGTGTATTTTCAGGATACAAGCAAAGCACTGAGAATAGGATGATCTAGCTATAATTTTTCATCTTCAAGTCAGGATCAGGTTCTTTATACATGTAATATGAATAATTTATAAATTGTGACTAACCTTAGGAGGGGTTATAAAATTATTATGTTATCAGGAATGTGACATTAAGGAGAGAAAAATGACTAGTATAATGTACAGGTAACTGCAGATTTCTAAGTGTAAAAATTATGATTAGTAAGACAATCTTTGACAGAGAATGAAGAAAAGAGACTTAAGGTGCCTTGAATAATAAAAAGGGAAAAATATATAAGCTTCCTTGGGAAGTCTGTGTTTGAGAGCATATAAAATGGGAATGTGAATGCAGGCAGAGAGAGAAAAGCAAAGCAATATGCCAATGGATCAAGATTTTCCTTAGAGTGTAAGCTCTGAACATGAATGAAGTCTCTAATGGGAGGGGAGAAAGGAATTTCAGCTCTTTACTTTTCCAAATCATTTGTTATTTTATATAAACCACTCAGTGCCCCTAAACTTCAGGTACTTTTGGACAGTGAAGGTATGTGAGTAGAAGTTTATCAGAAATGTAAAAAATTACGTAAAAGAACATTATTTCATGAGTTGTAAGCAGCAGTTAAGTAGGAAGAGGTAATTAGGACCTTAGGGGGAGGCATGCAAGAGTAAAGAGAGAACCTGTGGCCCCTCTCAGCACTGTCGTAGCACTGTCATCCCATTGTTCATCCATTTGCTCGGGCAGGCACCAGTAACGTCTCCATTGTGAGACTTTCTTGTTACTGTTTTTGGCATATCGCCAAAGGTAGCTTTCCAGGCTCTGCCGTGTGGGCGAGATACTCTCGGTAGCTTGCCTGGCTCTCTGAGAGGGATGGAGGAATTGAACCTGGGTTGGCTACGTGCAAGGCAAACGTCCTACCCACTGTGCTATCTCCAGCCCCTCATTGTCTTTTAATAAAAAACTAGTGAAATCTGACTCAAACCGTGTTTTCTATGTTGAAATTCATGGCCTAAGTAATGAAACCTTTAGAAAGTAACTGCTTATGTTTCTGAATATGTCAGCATAGTTTTGGATTTTTATGTGCTTATATACAAGTTAAACATAGAAATTGTGAAAGTCTCTAGCTAAATGCAGCAGTTAGATTGTGGTACATTTTTTTTCATGAAATTTTTAATTACACTTGACAGGAATATAATGTTATGGGGCTGGAGTGATAGCACAGCAGGTAGGGCATTTGCCTTGCAATTGGGCCGACTTGGGTTTGATTCCTCTAACCCTCTCAGAGAGGCCTTCAAGCTACTGAGAGTATCCTGCCCACACAGCAGAGCCTGGAAAGCTACCCATGGTGTATTCGATATGCCAAAAACAGTAACAGCAAGTCTCACAATGGAGACGTTACTGGTGCCCGCTTGAGCAAATGGATAAACAACGGGACAACAGTGCTAATAGTGCTAACATACTAAGCATGTGTACTGTTACAGACTCTGTTTCTGATTACAACATTGTATTATTGAAAGGAAGGAGGAAGTCCTACTTATTGGCATCAAAAACAAAGAGAGGCTTGAATATTATTTCGAGTTTATTTGACCTGATTTTTTCCAGAAGCTTGTGTTTGAAATACAAAAAAAAAGTTCAATAGCAAAAGGAAGTAATTGCTAATTTTAAATTTACTAAAATGCAAATTGTTTAACACTCATTTCCCATTAAACTTAATAATATTAAAGGAATATTTGTAAGACTCAGTATCAGGCATGCATCAATTTTCTATTTTTATTTGCATTTTTTAGTTAAACACTTTTCATGTAAACTCTATAAATAAGAGATTGTATAATTTAGGTACCAAAATTGGATGCTTAGTGTTCCATTGAATTAAGAAAGTGAATCAGTCTGATTTGAACTGTGCCTGCCTGCAAATAAATGAGCAGAATCCAGAGAGATTCCAGATACATTTTGCTATGTTCTGCAATATTTGTCCATGGTTCTAGGAGGAAATACAACTATTAATTATCTGGAAATGTGTTGAATGTTAAAAGTGTGATTAGATATAAGTGTAGCATTGAGATTTTCCTAGAACCTTTCTCAAGTTCTAGATTAAATGTAGCAAAAGAAAAATACTACTGTTTTTATTAGGAATCAGTATGGTAGGAATCATTAAACTAAGCATTTTGAATTTTACATCATTTTATAGTGGGTTTAGTTTCTGTCTCAAAAAATTACACGATATCTATATGCTACAGGTTTTTGAACAGGTCACTTAATGTATTTTCAGATTCTCCATCAAAATCTTTAACTGTCAGAGAGTGTAAAAATATTATCAACTTCATGGATTGATTCTTTAAGATTATATAAAGCAACTAACAGCTTTTATAGTTAACACAACATATTCAATCAATGCTACTATTTATTTCTTCTAAGGACTTGTCCAGCTTCAGTATTGTATAACTCCTATCCTCAACCTGCTGAGATGTATTGAAATATTATTCTGCCAAGAACCTTTTTGTTCTGTTTTTTTTTCTATCTGATTACAGTCAAATTTTTACACATTTGTACCATTCTGTGATCCAAAGTCTCATTCTCTGGGACTAGTTCTTGCCCTGTGGAGGAAGCACTAAATGACTCAACTAAATAAATAAGAATCTGCCTTCCGACTCTGATGCTTTAACTGTTAGTTGGGCTTTCATATTGATAGCTAGATACACAGATTTGAGTTCCTAATAATTTTGTCTCCAATCACCTCTTGATCCCCAAATTTTCAGCAGGTTTCTTTCTATGCCTCCTACCCACTCAAACACACAGACAGATAAATAAATTTAGTGATAGGTGAAACTAATTGTATTTTGCGATGTAGGCATTTTAAAATAGTTGAAAAGAAAAGGTGTTTTCCAAGGTTGGTTTCCAAGGATTCAAACTCAGACAGATGGTGTAGGAATAACATTGAGACAAGTATTTTGAATATTTGAGGGAGCAAATGAGAGATCAGTTAGAGCGTAAATGCTTCCCTTGTTTTACCATATTGGAGAGGAAAAAGTGAGGCTAAAAGAGAGGAGATCCCAACACAAAAGCCAAATATGAAGAGTTATGGTAATCGGATTAAGAAGCTGTCTGTTGGAATCACCATAAGAGGTGTTATTTTAGCAGATGTCAAGCTGGTTCTTTAGCAGAAAATGACATTGCACTAAAAGCCCCATCATCCCTCATACTCAGCCAGAGAATAATGCTCAGTTTCATTCCAGAGACCGCTTCATATTTTAGATGACACGTCAGTGTAGGCTTCCCAGTAAAGCTAACAACTATCTCTGAGTAGGCTTTCCTCATGCCCATGTAATTGTAAACAAAACCCACTGTATTGGTTTCCCTATAGCCATTCACTACAAATTCAGTGGACTAAAACAACACAAATCTATCATCTTATGGCATTGAAGGTCAGAAGTCTTAAGATCAAAATTGCTTCAGGCCTGTATTTGTTGTTTTGGGGAAGAATTGTTCTGGGGAAGATTGTTTATCTTTCCACCTTCTAAAAGCTATCCATGTTCTTTGATCTTATTTATTTATTTATTTATTTTTGCTGAACACTGGACAACTAGGCTTGTCATGATAAAAGGAAGCCCTTTTGTAGAATTCATTTCCGATTCCAGCATTGCCATATTAATAAATCTTAGGGGTTTTTTGTTTTGTTTGTTCTGTTTTGTTTTATTTGCTCATTAAAGAAGTGCTGGGGTATCAAGGACAATGCAATGATAACATGAAAAGAGTGCAATTATCTACCTGAGATTACAGTCTCTGCTCATGTGGAGACTTTCTCCATAGAAGAAATAAGTGTTTTGGTACTCAATTTGTGATCAAATTCCAAATTGTATTTTTTTTTATGTTGAAGAATTTTTAAAAATTTAGTTATCATGAAATTACAGGTTATTTTTGTATATTGAAGAAATTTTAAAAACGTAGTTACCATGAAATTAGTCATTCATGATCAGATTAGCTGGAGCAGTAGCACAGCGGTAGGGCATTTGCCTTGCATGCAGTCAACCCGGGTTTGATTCCTCCTCCCCTCCCAGAAAACCCGGCAAGTTACCGAAGAGTATCTCGCCCATGCACCAGAGCCTGGCAAGCTACCCGTGGCGTATTCGATATGCCAAAAAAAGTAACAACAAGTCTCTTGAGGGAGACGTTACTGGTGCCCACTAGAGCAAATCGATGAGCCACAGGATGACAGTGACAGTGACAGTGATTGGATTTAGGCATAAATTTTTTATTCATGCACCCACATCTCTGATCTCTGCTTCTGTCATCCTCACATTTTTTCCTGACTCTGACCATCATGCCTCCACTAATACTCTTGTCTTCATACTAATCCCATCCAGTTAATCTATTATATATACTCATATCAAGATCTTTAAGTCTTATCAGTATCACTGTATCACTGTCATGCTATTGATCATTGATTTGCTCGTGCTGGCCAAGTAACATCTCCATTTGTCCTAGCCCTGAGATTTTAGCAGCTGTGCTCTCCTGTACGGGCATGAAACTCTCTGTAGCTTGCCAGGTTCTTCGAGAGGGAGAACTAGGCTATAAGATGCAGCACCGCTTCCAGAAGCTTGGTTTTATAGTCTCTGGATGTTGGCCGTTGATGGGATTACATGGCGCCAGAGGGAGTTTTTGGGTGTGATCGGCTAGCTATTGGAAAATGGTGGATCTAGGCTAAGAGGCCCAGCCCTGATCTAGGCAGGCTTGGAAATCTCAGCCCTGGGTCCTGCACACCTGGGTTCCTCTGCCAGCTCCTTCATGCGTGAGGCTCGTCAAAGAGTGGGTGGAGGGTGGCCTTGAGCATGGCTGTGGCTGGGTTCTGGAGGTCTTTGGCTGCTGGGGCTCTGCTCGGGGTGGGGAAGGAGACTCAACCCAGCCCCTCCGAGGGGCTCTAGTGAAGATGAAGACAGCCAGGCATGGGGGTAAGTCTGTCTTATCAGTAAAATTTATTTTATCATGTGAAGTAGCATGTTTACAGATTCTAGAGATTAAGAAATGACCATTATTCATTCCACTACACCTATAGTCAGAGGTCAGGGGACACCAGAGCCTAGTTTCTCTTACCTTTCAAAGTTTCATATTCCTTGAGGTTCTTGGTCTGTACAACTTCACTCTTTAATTCCTCTTCCGGTTACACCAGCATGCAAGTAAAGAAACCTCCAAGTGGATATCCCAGTAAGTAGGGCCTATGCTTTCATTGGCAACCTCAGTCTCAGGAATTTTTTTTTTAATTCTGGTCCACTTCAGTCAGCCATGTTGTTAATAGTAGCATAGTCTTCTCATCCTCCTCCTGATGCCTCTAAAGTAATTTTCTCATAATGGCAATAAGTAACTGAGAATTCAATCTTCAATTCCATATGTTACTGTATTCCCATGATTTGCTGTTCTTTTGTGACCCACTTTCACATTTTTTTTTTTTTCGGATTACACCTGGAGATGCACAGGCGTTACTCCTGGCTGTTCATTCAGGAATTACCCCTGACGGTGTTCAGGGGACCTTAAGGGATGCTGGGAATTGAACCCGGGTCGGCTGCGTGCAAGGCAAATGCCCTACCCACTGGGCTATTGCTCCAGCCCCACTTTCACATATTTTTACTTTTTATTTCACTCACTTCTATAATCACCATCTGGTTTCACTTATTTATTCACCTGCCAGCACCAGGCAGTTTCTTCACTCCCTAATATCAGAAGCTTTGACTGTACAACACCCCCTTTCACTATGGCACCCATGGAGCATATATTCAGTCCTTTGGGCTCAATATTGCAGTACTCCTGTATGAACCCCAATATTATGATTATTTTTAATAAAGCGAAAGATTAATGTAATTAAGAAAATTAAATTATTTTCATTTTATCATTTATTTAAATGAAAAAAATTTTTTCATTTTTTTCTTGTCTCCAAAATTTGTCAAAAAAAACATTTAATGGGGTGGAGATGTAGTGCAAAGATTAAGGTATCTGCCTTGCATCAGGCTTTGAGTACTGCTAGAAATGGCTCAAAAGCCTAACCCCCCAAAAAAAATTATTTACATTTTTAAATTTACTTTTAAAATTTATTTAATTTTTAGACACCCTTAATTTACAAAGCTGTTAAAACAGTTTTAGACATTAGATATTCTGGTTCTAAACCCAACACTAGGAACAACATCCCTCCACCAATGATCCAAGGTTTACTGCCTCCCTCCTACCCAGCTATGTTAGAAAAAATTTTTTCACTTTACACTTTAAAATCTTCCTCAAACTTTTTGACTTCTATTTCATTATACTTACTGTTACATTTGATTCTATACTTCTTATCTTGACTTGGTTATGTTTTTCCACTCTCCTTGATTATCTTTCATTTGACTGACCATTAACATCCATGCTCCCAAGTGTGCCATTGAGTTATGTCTGTACCTTTAGCATCTCTTGACTTTGAATCTTTTTTCCTCCTGTTAGTTCATTTTGGGGCCACACCAAGCAGTGCTCAAGGTTTTCTTCTGGCCCTGTCTTCAGGGATCACTCCTTTATGCTACTGATTCCTGCTTACCTTCTATAGTTAGATATCCCCAAACACATAAATCTTGATTCATTCAACATTTGGGTCTGCATATTTTCTTCCTTTATGTGTTCATTCTCTGTTTTAAATAGGCGTGGCTATTTCTCTTTATATCTAAGAGAAAGTTTGGAAACTGGTGATGCACTTACCTCTTGATCTATGTTATATGCTCTCACAATTATAATTCATCTTTTTTGTTTATTTATTTTTTGTTATGAGGCTACACCCTACTATGCTTAGGGTTTACTCTTGGCTTTGCACTTAGGGATCACTCCTATCAGGGATCTGGGGACCGTATGGGGTGCCAGGGTTCAAAACTGGGTTTGGCTGCTTGCAAGGCAAGCAACCCCCACCTGCTATACTATCTCAGGTCCCTATAATTAATTTTAAATTCAGTAACTTTTCCATATATGTAAGTGTGATATGAGATACACACACACACACACACACACATACACACACACACACAATACCTATTTCTGTAGTTTACCCATTCACTTGTTAAGGCTAACTGATTAGTCTGCTTACCATAGCAGCCTCCACACTGCTGCTAACTGACTTTTTTCTGACCCGTTTACTACCCCATGACAAGAATTGTCTAAAATAAAACCCTGTCCTTATCACTCCATATTTCAAAATTTTTCTTGCTCAAGACAAACTTTCAAAACACCACCCATTATTTTATAAAATTTAAACTCTTCAGCATAACATCTAAAATGCTCATGATGGCATAACCATTACTGTATAAAACTAAAAATAAAACGGCGCGGGTGAGGGAAGGGACGCCTCACCACACCGAGCCAGGCACAGGGCCTAGGGCAGCCGCTGTCTCTCCCGCCACCCGAGTTCGGTTGCCTCCGGCCACTTCCCCCACCCTGGGGAGGTTGATGGAGATGATGTGGCAGGCGAAGGAAGGAACTGAGAAAAGATGGTTGGTCTCCCTTGCAGTTTATTCCAGTCTTCCCTCTATACACTCTCTCCCCCTCACCTTCTCTCTGAACCCCTTTTATTGATCATGGCCCTACCAAAGGGCGCAATACATTGACTTCACCAAAGGCACCAAAAGATCTTACAGGAAGAACATTGAGGCAACATAATTCTCTTGTATCTGCAGGCCGTTAATCTAGGCTTCCCCCCCCAAAGAAGATACAAAACCAAAACTGAAACCTTCTTTGGGCTGAAAGCACTCAGATTTACATCCCAAAGACAGGGCTGGGCCAGAGCCTGGAATCTACAATGTCAAGTCAGGCCTGGCTAGGACCTAAAATCTGCATGTCAAAGATCAGCTAGGCTTCTGTGACAAAAGGGAAACTGCCTCTGAAATTACTTCCAGAAGGCAGCTGAAAAAGGGAAAATATTCCAACACATTACCTATATCAAGAGATTCTTCCCTAACATTCCCTTTTCTTTTCAATCACTGTATCACTGTCATCCCATTGCTGATCGATTTACTTGAGCAGGCACCAGCCAGTAATGTCTCCATTCGTACCAGCCCTGAGATTTTAGCAGCTTCTCCTTACTCATCTTTCCCAATGATTGGAGGCTCTTTCAGGGTCAGGGGAATGAGACTGCTATTGTTTACTGTTTTTGGCATATTGAATTCACCACGGGGAACTTGCCAGGTTCTGTTGTGTGGGCAGAATACTCTCAGTTGCTTGCCAGGTTCTCTGAGAGGCATATATATGTATAATATATATACATATATATATCTGTTGAAACATATATATATATATATATATATATATATGTTTCCCTCTATGATTTTATAGAAAATGGGTAGGGAGTGTCTTATGATGTGTCATGTGGCCACGAAGCAGCCGCACAGTTCAGGAATATGTTCACTCATGCTTGAGGCTTGGCCCGAGTGTGTGGAAATCAGCCTAGGGTGTGATGGCGGTTGGGTAGTGGAGGTCAGCTGCTGGAGGCTGGAACCCTTGGGGCAGGGAGGGCTCTCACCTGTCCCCCTCTGGGGTGCCCCCAGTGGAAACAGCCTGGCTCAGAGTCCGGTGGCATGGTCACGGGAGCCTCAATTTATGCTCACTTCCAGGAGAGGCAGCCATGAGTTCTGGAGGGTGCCCGATGAGGAGATTATCTGGCACCAGAAGGAGGTGGCCTAAGCATGTGACCCCTGGATGTCCAGAGACTAGGGGAAGCAGACAGAGGATCTCTGCTCCCGGGTCTCATTGAGCCCAGAGTCCAAGATCACAAAGTTTCACATTACCTGGGTTCTGTGGGACTTCTGTGGGACTTTCTTTTCAATAAATTAAATTATGTATATTTACCCCTTGCCTGTCCTTCGCCAACTACAAGACCAATATGACTGCCCTCTGACGTCCCGATGGATCTATCACATCCTCCATAAAGGCCATGGAAAAAATTATTCACAACTTCTACTCGGATCTCTTTGACAGCCATGTCCACCTGCCCACATACCAAATTCCGAAGGATGGATATGTCGTTCCCAACATTCTCCCTTCTGAAATCTGACACACCATTTCGCTGGCAAAGACACGAACAAGCACCTGGTCCGGACAAGGTCAGACCCGAACACCTGAAGAATCTGCTGCCAGTACTCATCAATAAACTGGCCCGACTCTTCACACACTACCTGTCTGAATGCAAGGTTCCGTCCCAGTGGAAAACCAGTAGGACCGTTCTGTTGTACAAGAAGGGAGACATCCACAACATCAGCAACTATCGCCCAATCTGCCTGTTGTCTATCGTCTACAAGTTGTTCACTCATGTCATCCTGAGTAGAATAGGCAGAACACTAGACGAAGGACAACCATGCGAGCAAGCTGGGTTCCGAAGAGGATTCAGCATAATAGACCATATCCACACAGTGATAAAACTCATTGAAGTTTTGCGAGAGTTCAAGATGCCGCTGTGTCTAACGTTCATCGACTAAAAGAAGGCCTTCGATTCTGTTGAGACTGAGGTGGTCATCGAAGCTCTGGCCAAACAGGGTGTTCAAACTCAGTATATCAAAATCCTCCGCGACCTGTATTGTGGATTCACCACCAGGATCTCACCTTTCTACAAGGAAGTGATCATTGATGTAAAGAGAGGGGTGCAGCAAGGTGATACCATTTCACCTTAACTCTTCAGTGCCGCCCTTGAGAACATCATGCGACGACTGGAATGGGAAGGAATGGGAGTGAAGATAGACGGTTGGCAATTACACCACTTCTGCTTCACTGATGACATTGTTCTCATAACGCCAAACATTAGCCAAGTGGCACCAATGCTAGCTGACTTCGACCACAAATGTGAAAAGGTCAGATTGCAGCTGAATCTCAACAAGACGATGTTAATGAAAAACTAACTGGTCCCTGAAGCTTCATTTGCTCTCAATGGAACAAACATCTCCAAATGCAGCAGCTATGTGTACCTGGGTCGAGAAATCAACATGAGGAATGACTTGGTGCCAGAACTGTGCAGGAGGAAGAGAGCAGCGTGGAATGCATTCAAGAGTGTCCAAGAGGTGGTTAAGAGAACGAAGAACCTCTGACTCCGGGCACATCTTTTCGATTCCACCATTCTTCCTGCACTAACATATGCCTTAGAGACCTTAAGCAAGCAGGATGAGAATGCTAGTAGGGTATCCCAAAGAGGAATCGAAAGAGCTATGCTAGGAATATCATGTCTCACTCAAGTGAGAGAAAGAATCCGGAGTTCTGACCTCTGTCGGTGGTCAAAAATCAGGGATGCTGTCTCGTTTGCCAAGGCATCAAAAATCAGATGGGCTGATCATGTAATGTGATGCAGAGATGACCGTTGGACTAGAGCTGTTACGGACTGGATTCCATGGGATGTCAGAAGACCTCGTGGCTGCCCACCAACTAGATGGTCAGATTTCTTCATCAAATCTCTGAGTAAACGATTTGAGGCTCTTTCTGTTCCTGGAGAGAGCAAGTGAGCAGGTATCATTGGGCTACACTAGCTCGAGACAGGGACAAATGGAGATGTTACTGGTGCCCGCTCGAGCAAATCGAAGATCAACGGGACTACAAGTGATACAAGTGATATTTACCCCATGAACAATTTTATTTCCGGCTTTATTTCTTTCCTCATTTTATTTCTTCTAACTTGAGTTCTATTGACCTCAGCTAATTTCTAAAATAACAATAATATTAATTTCAGAAGTTTTATTTTTAATTGTTCTATGCCAAGAGTATGCTGTCTATTTGCATAGATTACTTTTAATCAGAATCCTTTCACACATGAGAACATTGTCACTGTCACTGTCATCCTGTTGCTCATCGATTTGCTCAAGTGGGCACCAGTAACATCTCCATTGTGAGACTTGTTACTGTTTTTGGCATATCAAATATGCCATGGGTAGCTTGCCGGCTCTGCCATGTGGGTGGGATACTCTCAGTAGCTTTCTGGGCTCTCTGAGATGGGCGGAGGGATCTAATCTGGGTTGGCTGTGTGCAAGGCAAACGCCCTACCCACTATGCTATCGCTCCAGCCCATGGGAACACTAAAGCTCATAAATATTAAAAGAACTACTCAGTAGCAGAAGTAGCTTTAACTCCTAAATCTAGTTGCCAAAATCAGTGCTATTAAAACCTCCACCATGCTGCAACTCATTATTACACTACTCAGGAACTTGACCAGAGTTAATTCTCAATGAACTTGATTTTAAAAAGCAGATGGTAGAATATGACATTTGTAACCACAAATAAGTGCCACATTGTCATTATAGGTCTATTTGCAGATGGGAGATGGCCTCAGTCCATGCAATTCATCTATATGCATTATCTGCTGCTCCACTCAACTGTAATTATCACCAGGTCATCTTGAAACTAGAAAGTGACCAGGTGCTTATAAAGAATTAGTATTAGGTATGGATGAGTGGGAATTTCGTGCCTGACCTGTCCATATATGTCTCAAATACATTAGCACAAGGACTACTTAATTCATTGACTATTTATTTTAGGAAACATTAGAAGTTTTGAAATATTTTCTTATTTAGTTTCACCTTTGTGGTTTTTTTTTGTTTTTTTTTTTTACTTTTTTGTGTCACATCCGGGGATGCACAGGGGTTACTCCTGGCTCATGCACTTAGGAATTACTCCTAGCAGTGCTCAGGAGACCATATGGGATGCTGGGAATCGAACCTGGGTCGGCCACGTGCAAGGCAAATGCCCTACCCACTGTGCTATTGCTCCAGCCCCTCACCTTTGTGTTTTGTTCTTTGACAAAAATACATTGGTATTTCTCCAGTGATATAACAATTCTATGTATTTTGTAAAAATATTGTGGAGATTTTAATAGTATTATTTATCTCTCTTGAAGGCATAGAGTTGACAAAAACGAATTTTTTTTAGATTGTTTATATTTTGTGTTAGTCAAAATTCCTGTGCTTATACCATTGACTTGGAATATAATATCGTATAAATAATTATTAATTTTAACCACATTAAAATTAAACAAATACAATTAACTTTAATACTATATTTTATCTAATATTTAAATATTACTAGGTCCATATTCTCACACCAATATCTTATTTAATTCTTCAATCATATAAACATTTGATAATTTAGATTCTCTATCTTCTGTGCTGTCTAAAATTCAGATTTGGACTTTACACTTGCAATATGTCTGTGTTTGAATTAACCACATATCCAACTCAGTATCCCCATATGGCTGTTACAACTGTATTTGGTAGCAAACCTCTGTACACTTATTCTTATTTTCTGATCAACCATTCTATATGAGAGAGAACTATCAAATCTCCAACTAAGTTTGTGGAATTTTTTCTATTATTATAGCAAAGTTTTTTAAATTAAAAAAATTACTCATTCACCTTAAATTACAAAGTTATTCATGATTGAGTTTCAGGCAAACAATGTTCCAACACCAATCCTTTACTAGTGTATTGAAATATTTTTAATAACTTTGCTTAATATATTTTTCATTTTTCACATAATTAAATTATGTGACATAAAAAACGAATATATTGTTTCTTCTAAGTGGATTAGACATTTTATCAGCAGGAAATATATTTCTCTTGTCCAATTCAGTTATCTGGTGCTTTGAATTTTATATTTGATATAAGTATCAAATATAAAACATTGTATATCAGGGCTGGAGCGATAGCACAGTGGGTAGGCCGTTTGGCTTGTACGCGGCCGACCCGGGTTTGATTCCCAGCATCCCATATGTTCCCCTGAGCACTGCCAGGAGTAATTCCTGAGTGCAAAGCCAGGAGTAACCCCTGTGCATCACTGGGTGTGACCCCCCCAAAAAAGAAAAAAATGACAAAATATTGTATATCAATAGTATCAAATATCAAATAGTAAACATTGCTACTCTCATAGTTTCTGTTATTTGTGTATATGCTTATTAAATTTTTGAAGCTTATTAGATATTTTACCCTACACACGTTTCTTTCTCTGTTATCTATTCATTATTTTACAAAATTAACACAGTGGTATTTTAAAATAAGTTGAGTGTTTCAACCCTCTAATGACAGAATTTACAAACAACTAACAACTATTTATGAATAGGACTCCACTGAGAGAACCAACAGCATAGGTCTGAGGTCAGAGACCAACACAGATTACATTAGAGGGATGTTAGGATGATACATGGGTTTGTGTAAGGTAAGGCTGGTGCATAAAGGTTCCCAGTAATAGTAGTCTGGGAGGGGTTGTAGGGAGAAAGTAATAGTGGCGCTGTCATCTCAAATATCTTTTGGATAGGAGAGAGTAGTGATGGTATAAAGGATCATGCTACTAGCCAAGATGAAACCTAAAGTAGAGGAGCTGAGGTGTATTCCAGGACTAGAACCTTAGAGGAAAAAAGAAAGTAACAGAGAAAGTAATTTAAACTCATGTTTCTCAATTGGGGTTATGGGGCCACATGTGAATATCATGTAAATGTGAGACCATGGCACAAGATTAGGGTGCCAACCCATAAGGTTAG
This sequence comes from Sorex araneus, assembly GCF_027595985.1. Lineage (NCBI taxonomy): Eukaryota > Metazoa > Chordata > Mammalia > Eulipotyphla > Soricidae > Sorex > Sorex araneus. Next base: position 36,132,456 of record NC_073312.1, read on the forward strand.
GGGATTAGGGGAGTCAGAGGAGGGGGGAGACTAGAAGAGGGTCACAGGAAATATTTGAGTAAAGGTGATTTAGACAACACTTCCAATTCCACAACGCTTATGTTCTGTCCTGGTGCTATGAAGGGTAGCAGTAACCAAGAGGTTGCTGAGACTCAGATACGGGTTCCCAACAAAAAGGGGGAAACGGCAGGCTTCACATATGAATCAGGACTCCCCAAGAATATCCATAGCATATAAATAATTTAGAACAGCAGGCTGAAGAATAGCAGAGTAGCACTGAGGATGAGGTACTTGCCTTGTAACACAGCCAACCCCAGTTTGATCCTCAGCACTGTATATGGTCGCACACACTGTCACAGAACCAGGTGTAAGCTCTGAGCTCTGCCTGCTGTAACCCCAAAACCCAACCCCCCCAAAAGAAAACCAAAATAATACAAGTTAATTCATGAAAGCTACTGTGATTACTAAAACAATTAGAGTTTCACTATTTAACATTATAATTTATATCTGCTTTCTTATTTTTGCTTCTTGTTTATCTTCTAGATTGATTTATTTTAGATTGATTTTGTTGTTGTTGTTGTTTGGTGTGACAGTTTCAGGGATTGAACCCAAGTTTCATGCATGCAAAGCATGGGTTTTAACTTTGAGCCATATCCCTAATCTTTTGTTATGTTTTTCTGACTAGTGATTTGGATTTTTCCAATCATTTCCCCTCTACTCCTGCTTTTCAATGACTAGTGTTATATCTATATTATCTGTATCATCTGTCTGTATTTTGGGATAGGATCCACACATGGCAGAGCTCAGGGTTTACTCCTGATTCTGTGCTTAGAGCTCACTCCTGGGGGCCTCGGGTACCATATTATAGGATGCTGAGGATCGAAGCTCTATCAGCTCCATGTTAGGCAAGTGCCTTACCGGCTGTACTATTTCTCTAACCCAAACTTTATATTTTTAATACAAAATACATGCTTATATGTCCTTAACTATGTCTATTATCAGTATCATGCCATTGTTTCTTCCTCCTTTTGTCATTTTTTTTAACCTTAACTTTCCACTCCACTAACTGTTCTCCTTGCATCTCACACAAAGATCAGCTTATATTTTGTTTTCAGGTATTTGTTTATATACATGTGTTAGTATTTGCTTAAAATTAACCATTCATTCATTGTTTTCTTTGCTCACTCAGTAAAAGAGCCTCCCTTGTTCTCACTTCCATTTTCCTTTCTAATGCAATATAGTCCTAAGCCTGTTTAGCAACAGCTTGTGGATATTCGTTTTGCAAATGTATACTTTTACATAGCCCTCAAATTTGAATGCTAATGTGGTGTGATAAAAATTCTCAATTAAAACTCCTTTCTTTCAGAAATCTGACAAAGTACTTCATTGTCTTTTAGTACCAAGATCTCTAAGAAATCTTATGACTATCTGGTTCTCCTTCTTTTGTAAATAAACTACTCTGAACTCTTTGAATATATGTCTATTGTCTGAAATTTTTTATTAAGATGACTGTCTCTGTTTTCTATGTGTATGGGGATGTGACTTTACCCCATTTATCTTGTTTATATCATTTCTCAATCTTTCCATCTGTGACATTCTTTCGCTTAAAATACAGTCATCTTTTAAAGATTACTCCCTTGGGAACTGAAGAGATAGTTGCAAGGATTTAGGCTTATGTCTGGCCTATTGCTTACTCTGGTTCAAGGCAGGGTGTAACTCTGAAGGTTCCAGAGCCCTACTGAGGTGGCCCTCTATGCCCATGAGCATGGAGGACACTGAGGATGATTCCTGGCACCACACATCCCAAATGGCATCACTCTCTCAAGACTTTGCAATGGCTTGGCCTGGTTGACCAAGAATTGCCATTGGAGCTCCAGTCTACTGAGCACTTCTTAGGAGCATACCCTCATTCCAATGTTTCCCTTCTCACCTAAGTTTTCTGATGTCTGTGCTTTGGGGGCTTCTATAGTGAGATATAGGAAGATGTCTAGAATAACTTTCCATGTCTCTTAATTTTCTGCATATTTATCTATCATTTTGTTTATTGTCATACTGTCTAGGAGATTCATTTATTTATTTTCCAGGTAAAATAAAATTTGTTTTCAGCAATGAGTAGAAATTTTTTTTTGGGGGGGTAATTTTTTATTATTATTTATTTATTTTTTAAAATGTATTCTTTTATTGAATCACCATGTGTAAAGTTACAAAGCTTTTGGGTTTAAGTCTCAGTTATACAATGCTCAAACACCCATCCCTTCACCAGTGCACATATTCCACCACCAAGAATCACAGTATACCTACCCCCACCCCCCACCTCCCTAGCCCCCACCCCGCCTGTGTAAGTGATAAATTTCACTTTACTTTCACTTTACTTTGATTACATTCAATATTTCAAAAAAAACCTCACTATTATTGTTTGGAGTTTCTCCCCTCAAAGTCAGACCTGCTGCAAGAGGGAGCGAACTGGCATGGTGGCGCTGGAGGGTGGCGAGGGGCTAGCCATGAGTAGAAATTTTAGGATAACTTTTTAAACTTCTAAAATATCAATTTTAGTATTACTAGATTCTTTACATTTCAGTATAGTTTTATATTATGATTATAACACGTTTTCAAATTTATCTGATAAGTAGAATTACTTTAAAATTCTTTCCTATTAAATGATCTTGAAGTCTAGTCTTATTTTTATTAATTGATGAGAACAAATCCCTTTTGTCTGTTTTCTTCCAGGTGGCTGATGATTTTTATCTTGGGGGAGTGGAGGCAGGGGGCCATACACCCAAGTGTGCTACTTGATATACATAGAATACATTGATAAAAAGTTGATTTGAAAGAAAATGTATGGATATCCTCAGTGTTTGAATAAATCTATTTTCCCACCAACTATGGTTTTTGTATTGGAAATGTTTTGTGTGTAAGTCTGACTATATGAGGAGTGAATGAATGGGGAACATAAAATCAGTTTTGGACCACTGTAATTTTCTGAGAAGGAAGAATTTTTCCTTGCTGCTTCTGAGACTCCCAGAATGCTTCCTTCTTGAATGAAGTTGCCTGTTCTTTGTGTAGTTCCTTTCTATTTGTGCTTTTAGAATCACTTCAAACTCTTTTATGCTACTTTCTCAGCAATACATCTTAGCATGAAAAATACTCCTCAAGCATGGATTTTATTTACTTTATTGTAGTACCTGAAGTGCTTGCTCAAGTGTGAGGATTAATGTCCAGGATTAATGGTGTTCCAGAAATATTTCCACAAACCATTGTTTGAAAGGGCAGTTAAACAGTAATCAAGTGTCCAGAACTCCCTCTTCCTCGCTTCCCCCTCCCATCCTTCCTTACCACCTTCCTTCCAATCATAGAACTGTGCTTTACTCTTTGTAAAGCCTTGTTTATAACTGGGAATCTCATTTATCAGAATATCAACTCAATAGCCCACTTGTGTGAACAATAAAGATTATTATCCTCATTTTTTCAATAAGATCTATAATTCAGGGAGGTAAATAACACACAAAACTGAAAGTCATTTTGGTGAGATAAAAATAGTTTTCTATCTCTTCCATATGCTAATATTTTTAACCAAAATTAGATCATCTATAAGAGTAGTATCTTACTTAAAATGCAATGAAATATAAACAGTTCCACACTCTAAAATAACCAAAAGGGGAAAAAAATATCAAAGTGATATTTCTGCACATTTTCTTCAGAAGGTATAGCCTGGTTTGAACAAGGTTGGAATACTAAGGAGGATCAGAGAAAAAAAGAAAGAGCTTCTAAATTGAGACCCTTCAGATTTCCAGAAATATGCATGATAACAATTTGCAAAGAACATAAAATATCAAGCAGTGTGCACAGTTACAATTTTAACTTCCAAGCATTTGTCAGTTTTGAAAAAGCAATTTTGAGTGTCAGTGCTCATGTATAAATTGATAAGCAGCTTTGATCTACCTAAGGTCTTCAGGATAATATAAGTGTTTCCAATTATACAAATGAGTGAAATAGAAGGACACTGTGTATGTGTTTGACTTATGCCAAATTTGATGGACCATTGAGGAAAAGGAATAAATTCAGATCTAATTCTACTGGCAGTTGATAATGACTCATGGATCTTTCCTTGACTTCCCTCTTCTTCAGAATCAGGGTTTTGAATATACATCCCTAAGATGGTCCTTCAGGTTACCCATGAAAACTAACTTGTAATCACTGTGACTATGGAGAATATATAGAGCCAAGGACCTGGTAATGAAGCCTGGGCTCATTTCTGGTGACAGGGTCAAATGAGTGAAAAAGAGATGAGCATAGAACTATACTGGAGTATATCAATCTTAACCCTTTAAAACGGTCCTTCTCAGTCTACACTGTAGGAATAAGCTCTACCTCTGAAATTTATCCATGTATTTCCTGTTTTTTATTTTCAGTGTTTTATTTTAAGCTTCTTTTTCCTGTCATTTTTAAAAGAGAGGGCACTTAGTTCTCCATTCTTGTTTCGTATATTATTGCATTTGATACATCAGAGATACAATCAATACAGGGCTAAGGCACTCGTCTTGCATGTGACCAACTCAGTTTCATTTGTGGTAGTCCCTTGAGCATGGCCAGGAGTGATCCCTGAGCTAGGAGCAATCCCTTAGCACCCAAACAAAAACCAAAATCCTGTTTATAATAGAGTTGCATGCATACAGAGTTCTAACACCATACTTCCAACAGAGTGTCCACTTAAGACCTTCTCATGTACCACCCTCCCCACCTCCCTACCTGAGGTAAGCTCAGTTCCAAAGACTAACATTCAGGTTCTGTTGCCTTTGGCCACATATTATTCTTTTGCTATGTTGCTTTATGTTACATATATGAGAGAAATCTTTCTTTATCTCTCCCTCTCCTAACTGACTTTACTCAGCATGATACCTTCTAATTTCATTCAGCAAATTGCATCGTTTCATCTTTTCTTAAAGCTAAGTTCTAATATATATATATATATATGTATAACAGGAAAAGAAAATATATATATATATATGTATAACAGGAAAAGAAAACTGAAAATAAGACACAGACACATAGCCAACAAAACAGGAAATACAATTGTGTAGACTGAGCAAGGACTGTTTAAAGTGTTGAGATAGAATATATTCCAGTATAGTTCTATTCTTAATTTCTTTATCAACTATTCTGTTCTTGGGTGCTTGGGCTGTTCCAAGATCTTGGCTATTATGAATAGTGCAACAATGAATACAGAAGCACAGATATGGTTTTAAATATCTGAGTGCAGAAGCCAGGGTAATTCCTCAGCAACATCGAATGTGCCCTCACATTCAATAAAGGATCAATTACAGTTTTATATCTTCTGTATTCGTTGACCTCATCATGTAGAGTCACTCCCTGTCACCTCCTCTATCCCCCCCCACACACACTCATCAGATCCTGTTTGCATTTATCATGCTCTATTTAAATTATTTTCTTACCAGTATATCCTTGTTAGGAGCCTATAATTTACTTGCAGGAAGGGGCTATGAATAATTCATCACTGTGTCCCCAGCATCCAAGATAAAAACTTATTTGGTTCTTAACAACGTTTGTTGAATGAATAAATTATGGCATGGTATCACTTCCAGTGCTTTTAGAGCTAGCAATTCCTTCACTAGGAAAAGAAAACAGTGACAATGTTAGAAATTTAATTTGAAAATATTTTGTTTACCACAAGAAATATTTTATATTAAACAGCAATTTTTTTCTAAGAGTTTACATACATGTGCATAAAAGTATTCAGCCTTATATTTGTCTCTGTTGCTGATCAAATGCCAAATGGCTAATATGATCTAGGGATTTAAACAATTAACTAGATTGTGTGAAGAGTTGCTAAGGTAACGCTTCAGGGCACTTGATGGTCAGTTTTTATTTAGTAATTGACCATTATGGTGGTGACAAACCAAATTGACAAACATAAAAAACAATTGATGTTGTTGAGAAGAGATGTCATTATGCATGGAGATCTATTTCCTGTAATTCTTTCAGTACCAGGAGAAACAAAATGCCCTGTAATGAAACAAAATAAATACCGTTACATTCAGTTGTGAATAGACAAGTATGTCCTAGATGTGACTAAAACAAAATAAACCATTAATAAAAAATGCAGACACAGAAAGAAATATGTGTTCATTTTGTATAAAAATTTAGAAAAAATACTTCATAGACAAATTTGAGATGTTTGTATGTCATATATTATTATTATTATTATTATTATTATTATTATTATTATTTAACTACTTTGAGAAGCTATGCTTTAATTTTGTTCTGTATAGAACTAATTCTGTGGAAGATAATAATTTTTAAAAGTCATTATCTTCCATAATAGTAGTTCTATTTAAAATTTAAAAATTTCATGTCAGTCTTTCCTTGTATTGACAACAAAACATCTCCTTTTAGACGTTTTCTTGATATTCAGGAGCATGTGAAATTAATTTTCTTAATTCTGAATGCCAGATAACTAAAACTTTAATTTTATATTGTTGTTATTATAAGAAATGTCAGAAATAGACTATAGTATACACAGTATGAACCCTGGCTGTGATATTTACATATTGCAATACTTTAGTTTTCTACTAGCCATCAGGTCATCTTGAAGAACATATGGAGATGTCATATGATTGTATAATTTTATCTGTAAAATACTTAAATGCTACAACATGGATAAGTAGAAGTTTCAAACAAAATCAATGAGAAAGACATGTACCAGATTATCTCACTCACATGTGGTATCTAAAGAAATGGAGCAAAGAAATAGACAATGTCTAATGAAAACAAACCAAAACATTGGTACAATATATCCAAAATTACAAATTTGTGGGATAAAGATTTGTGAGAGATGAAAAAAAATGGAATGGAATGGGAGGGCAGGATTAAGAAGACCTAGGGACAGGAGGGAGGGTATTGACTCTTCGATTGTGGGTGTGGTGAATTAATATTGTATGCCAAAAATATAAATCAGGTTACCTGGATCATAAAAAAGCAGCTCCAAGAAAGTTTTACCAAGAATTCCTCTAAAAATATCTTAAACCTCTGATACTCTTCTCACCAAATTTATTGAAATAATTCATCTAGAGTATGATAAAAGCACTTTATCATACTTTTTTGTGCATTGCTAAATGTTTTACACTCTTACAACTGCAATAATTTAAACACCATTAAAATGAAGCGATAGAGTGAATGTGGTTCAAGTGGTTTCCTCAAATAGCATGTCCCCTTAAAACATTTCAAGAAACACAGCTGGAAGTGGTCTCAACTAACAAACACAAATGTAGAGAAAATATGTTTATAATTCCACAAAATTCCTTTTTCCCCCTTTGTAGACAATCCTACTCATACACCTCATCTCTGATCATTTTGAACCTATAGTTTTTCCAAAATATCGTAATTGGAACTAAGGTCAAGTTTAGCTTCCTTCATGTAACACAATGTTTTTGAGATTAATCCATGTTGTTGGATGTATTAACATTTTCCCCTTTCATTGCTAAATAAAATTCTGTTTTGATATATCACAATTTTTCATTGATAATTTTCCAGATTTGGTGATCACAAAGCCAGGATATTATTTTTTTATTAGGATTTATTTGAGAATAGGTTTCATATTATTTGGGAAATACCAAAGATTGGGACTGATTGTCTCTATGGTAAATGTGTATTTAACTTTCTAAGAAACTACCCAAAACTTTTCCAGAACTTCTAGATCATTGTTTGTCTTCCACCCATGATGTAAAAAAGTTGCAGGAGAATTTTTAAACAAAGGTCTGCAATTATTATACGTCAAAATAATTGATAACATTTATTTGATTTTTGTCATTTTTTTAATTCCTAAATTGCCACTTTAGTATTTTTCTTTCCTTTTGGATTTTTTTGTTGTTGCCCGTTAATTTTTTCTTATTTGAATAAGATGTATAATTAATTTTCTGGTATTTTAATATTTATTAGCATAAAGAATAAGATGTAAGGCTATGAACTTTCCTCAATCCATTGCTCTTATTAGGTACAATAATTTAGAAGTGCTGGATCGTTTTGTTACTGGAAACCATACTCCACTGTGTTGACTTTTCCTAGAAAAGTAGTATTAAAAGATTGGGTGATTCACTTGATATTTTTGTTTGAGACTGCCTAATTTAAGTGCTACAATCAACTGACGTTTCTTGAATAAATTACTTTGGGAGGAGGCCTATCTTTTTTGAATATTTTAATTTCACTATGTCATTTTTTGTCACTCATCATTAGCTACCTTCTTCTTTCACTTTACCTCTATGCCTCCAAGAGACATTTCTAGGTTCAGTAGTACCATTCCCCGACTCCTTCAGAAGTAATGTCTTCCCATGACTCATCTACTTCTGGTTCTCCTTACTTTCTAAGAATCTTTTTTAAGAATCTTAGCAGTTAAATCTCTTCTTATACATCAACACCCATTCATGACAAAAACTCAAAATAGGATTAAAAGGAATTTATCTCAAGGAAGTTAACAACTGTGGTTGGCTGTCCGTATACCAATAGATGGTAATATCACGCTCAATGATAAAAACTAAAAGCCTTCCCTCTAACATCAGGCACAAAGCAAGAATTTGTTCTTTCTCCACTATTATTGGGAATTGTATTAAAGTTTAACCACAGCAATTAGGCAAGAAAAAGAAATCTATAGTACTAAAATTGGAAAAAGAACTTGAACCATCACTATTTGCAGAAGACATGATAATATACACACAAGACCCTAAAGACATCACCAAAAAAACCTAGAAACAACAAAGAAGCAGGCTACTAAATCAGCACACCAAAATCTGTTGCATGTTATAGGAAAACAGCAACTCAGAACAGGAATAATTTTTCAAAAAGCATCTTATACCAGCCCCAAAATATAAGCTCGCTTGGTAGGAATCATCTTAACAAAGAAGGTGAAAGATTTATATACCCAAAACAGTAAATCATTATTAAAAGAAATATAAGAGAACTTAATGAAATGGAAAGTGATTCCAAATTTATGAATCAAAGAATTAATATTGATAGCACAAAAGTGGATTAATATATGAGCTGTGGGTTCTTCAGAATTGTATAAAAGATTGCATACAAAATTCAGATGCTTCAGAAGTGAAAGTTCATTATACACTTCAGGTAGACAGGTCTGGGTCCCTCCCCGGTGTCCAGGCCTCTCCTTATACCCATTTATAACATCACTCATCCTGTCTCTTGATCCATTGTATGATGTCCTAGATCCTGCCTTTCCCCATCTGTTTAGTTACTGCATACAATGACCTGGTCTTGTTCCTACACTATTTTCTATCACAGAAGGTAGGGCGTTTGCCTTGCACGTGGCCAACCCAGGTTTGATTTCTCTGTCCCTCTTGGAAAGTCCAGCAAGCTACCGAGAGTATCTCGCCCACATGGCCTGGCAAGCTACCCCTGGCATATTTGATATGCCAGAAACAGTAACAGCAAGCCTCACAATGGAGACAGTACTGGTGCCCACTCGAGCAAATCGATGAACAATGGGAGGACAGTGCTACAGTTCTACAGTGCCCATTTACTTAGTTTGAAATCTGCAGCTGGAAACCTGTCACCTCTGTCCCCTTCCTGGCACTTGCTGCCGGGCCTCTCTAGGTCTGTACTCCAGCAGCTATATATACTATATGCATATTATACACATAATATATAATATAGCATATACATATAATATAATAATATGTTGTAGCACTGCCATCCCCTTGTTCATAGATTTCCTCAAGCAGGCACCAGTAACTTCTCCATTGTGAGACTTGTTATTGCTGTTTTTGGCATATCAAATATGCCCCGGGGAGCTTGCCAATCTCTGCAAAGTGAGCAGGATACTCTTGGTAGCTTGCTGGGCTCTCTAAGAGGGGCAGAGGAATCAAATCCAAGTCGGCTGCATGCAAGGCAAACGCCCTACCAGCTGTGCTATCCTAATACATTATGTAGCATAATACATAGTTCATTTAATATACAATTTATAGTTCTGTTTTATAGGATGAAATATATTAAGGTTGTATGTGTAATATTTAAAATACTTAGGAAAAAATCTTTGGAATATCAAACGGATCAATAAGTGATAATTTGAAATACACAAAAATAAGCAAAAATCAGATTATTCACATTCACATATCAGTCACATTCACACATTTATTAACATTTATTATTTACATTCACATGTTTAACAAATGCAAAATGAAATACCTATTTAGGGGACGGTAGACAGTATTGTGGCCATGGTGCATGCTAGACTTGAGTCCAAACAACTAGATTTTTAGCCTCATGAGAATTCCTGAGCGTCACTTCGTTTAACCCTGGAGTTTAATGAACATTGCCACACATGTTTCTGGAGACTTCAGAGCACCTTCAGAGGTGACCGGGTTAATCCGCAGCACTGTAGAGCCCCAGTAATATTCCACCCTTAGACCCCTGCATTGAACCACAAGACTAGTTGATTAAAATTCCATGGTAGGGTTCCTGAGGGCCTCATGAGCACGCTTGAGATGCCTTCTCCCAACATTTTCTAAAACAAACATAAAGTGACTATCTATACATGCTTATAATTATGAATATCCTGTATTAGTAAATATTTAATCAATTAGAAAATAGTGGAAAAAAAGTGATAGGCCATATAAAATCATCACTTATATTGCTGGGGTAGCAATTCAGTCATATATTATTTTTTATGAATATTTCTCCCGTATAACCTAGTGATTTTAATTGTGTGTTTTTCCTAATTAAACAGATTAAAATGTAGAAAATATATTCCAGATAAGTTAATAAGGCCATAATTCTAATAGGAAGAAATGAAATAAGTTAATGACAAAACAATAGTTAATCAAACTGTGGTACATTTATTTAATTACATCTTTGAAAACATTACTTATAAAATACTTTTAATGTAACAGTGGAGAATCCAACCTCAAAAAACAAACAAATTTCACATTGCGTAAAGGCTGAGTATAAACATAGAATACTTAAAGAATTTTGTTTCAACCTATATATGCTTTTCTTTCTGTCCAAATTTTTATAATTTAAAATTTTATAACATGATTTTCTATAGAAAACTACATTGTTATAATTGGAAAATTGCTTTTAAATGTGATCCCTTATTAGATTCACTGAAAAAAGAAATTTAAATACAACATAAAGTTAAGATGATATGTTATTTCCCAGTTCCTACACAGTTTCATGTCTTCAGCAGAAAAAAAAGTACTTGGGACTAGAGAGATAGTACAAGAGTTAAAGAAATTACCTGCACATGGCTGACTCCTGTTCAATTCCTGGTAGCACATATGGTTTTCAGAATACTACCATGAGTTATTTCTGAACACAGAGCCTGGAATTGGCTCTATGTTCAGACCCCATCCCCCTTCCAGACCTCCCTAAAAAGTACCTACTTATATATGCCATCATCATCTGAGCACTACCTTGGCACATGAAGACAGCTCCATTGGTGGTTATGATGTCACTGGTCAAGTAAATTGATTAGATCAGGATTATGGCTTATTTTCACATAAATTTGACACCTTAGTTCTTTTCCCTAACAATTGGCCATGGTCCTATCATGATAAAACAGGCAAAGGACTGTTACTTTACCACCATCAAGTGGAATTTTTCTTATTTTAAAGCCACAGTGTTGTTATTTTTATTTATGTCTTATAAAGAAATTGAGGCTCAGAAAAAGTGAAACAATGTTCTGAAATGGTTACTTGGTTACTTGATAGCAGAGCTGAAACATGAACTAAATCTATTGATTATAAAGACCTTATTTTTAATCTCTAAATGAATATGACCTTAAAATAAATTACAGCAGGGCCAGACATTGATTTTTTTTTGCTTGTCATAAATAATCTCAATTAATCTTTGCAAAGCCCCTAGATACATTTTTAATCATCTTTACATATAAATGTCAGGTAATACTGCAAAAACAAATAAACCCTAAAATTTCAATGCTATAATAAACCCCCAGGATATTACTTAGCAAAAATCTAGTGTAGGTTAGGTGACTTACCCACAGTGATTCAAGAAGCTATTGTTCTTTGTTCTTTTCTGTTTTCCCTCCATCTAGCAGTTACAACTCTGCATAAGATAAAATGAGTTTAGGATATCAGATCATGTTTTAGGGGTCATATCTACAAGTATCCATCTACTTGTGATGACAACCAACAATAAGAAGGTAAAGAAAATTTAAATAAGCATATCGAGTTTTGGTATTTGATGAGAGCTGGGTATTTAAGGTCTGTAATAGGAACTGAATCTTAATGAAGTGATTAAGAAAGCTAATGAACAGTTGAAACTGGATTTTTATCTTGGACCACTTAAAATCTCTGTTTCTGGGTGATTAACTCAAGTCACACTTCTATCAATAATTGACTAGGCATAGATTTTAGAAATTTTAACGTGCAAGAACCTTCAATCCAAAACTAATAGAACCCTTCCAAGTTCCTCATTTTAATAACAGTCCTTTCATTTCCCAGGTCCATGATTGTGAAATATCACCTTAGCATCAAAATTAGCCATAATATTTGATTTGACTCTTGGAAAGTGAGCCATTGAGACTTATATCACATATGAGAGTGGTTAAAGTCGTTGTATGTTTAAACGATCCCTCTTGTGTTTCCTTCCTTATAGAATATCATGCCCCAAAGTGTGTTTTTCACACTGATTCGGATTTTGAACCAAACACATATTAAAATAGAACTATGAAGAGATAATGCAAAGAGCTGGAGTGCACCTCGGTTTGATCCCTGGAGCTGCATGATTCCCTAAATGCTACAGGAGTGACTCCTGAGCACCAAGTTGCAAGGACTGCCAGGTGTGGACCGCAAACAAGCAAACAGCACAGAGGAAATAAGGTTTGTTGTTTGGAAACCACTGAAATTTGGGTGCTTAATCAGAATAACAAAGCAAATTACTACAAAGACAGCTTTTTTGCCTTACTGTGCTGCAGCTGATAATGTGTCTCTCCAGGACATCTCAACCGGCATCTGAGACTTGATCCAGTCTTTTGAGGTTATGAGGTGTTGATTCTTTTCAAGGATGCTTTTCTTGGATGATGATGACATCAGCTTAGTTTGATTATTTCCTCAAGAACCTGAAATCCTCTTGATTACTCCTTAATTAAATGTTTTTTCTGCACATAATTGCATTTTTAAAATATCAGTTTTATCAAGGGCTACTAAATTTAGTTTGCAACTTCTCAAAATTTGAGAAACTGTTCTATTCACCATTCCTTTTTCATAATTTCTACCTTTATGAATCTTTATTTTGAGGAAATATTAGATAGTGTGTTTTCCCCTATAAATATCAAGGTTTTCAAATAAACTGAATCATATACATTTTTATGGAGGATGGACAGGTGAATTTGGTCTAAATTGCTGCATTTGCTCAGTGTACAGTTTTTTGCTTTATTTTGTTTATTTATATTTTTTAGTGATGCAAAATGTTTTATTGAGAGAAATTTAGAGACTTGGGAGGGGAGAAAAAGTGAGAGAGATGTGTCTAAGAGAGAACATGGGCTTCTTTAGAAGGAAACAATGCTAACCATTTCCCTTATTTTTGGTTTTAAACTCACACACTGTGGTGCCCAGGGGGCTAATTCTGGCTTGGTGCTTGGGAGTTATTCCTGGCTATACTTAGGGACCACATAAAGTACCAGATATTGAAACTGGGCTTCCCTATGCATGGAAAACACTATCTCTCTGTGTTATCTGAGCTATCTCTCTGATTTTTCTAAAAATGAAAATAAGTGACAAATATACATATTGATAGTGAGTATTAATTTTAGCATATTCTAGAGCATGCACTTAGATAACTAAAGATTCTATGTAAAAGTCTTACAATTTTATAGTATATCTATCTATAACTTAGATTTAAAATGACTATATTTTATTCATTCTATTGATGTCAAAATATGTGCACATTCATTTTTATTTCATAAAAATGCATAGACAGAATTCTACATCTGTCACTATGTTAGAACTGGAGCTATAATGGTAGCAATTACCACCAAAGATCCTTACTGTAGTGAAGATATAAGTTAGCTAATAGGGAATTTGATTCCTAAAAGTAAGTGCTGGTATAAAGAATATTTAGGCCTTTATATGTGTGACCAATAAGAAGATATGCCCAGGGGTCAGAGAGAGATAGTGCAGTTATTAAGGCACATTCCTGTACACAGCTCAACATGTGGCGCCAGTTTCATCCTTGGCGATCATTTTCCAAGATCATTTCTCTGATCATTTCCCTGGCTGCCCCTAAAGTCCACTTGGTGGCCCAGATAATTCCTGCACTGAGGTGCCTGGGTAGCACCACCTGACATTGAACCATTATCTGACTGATCGAGAGGTGGGATGTGCCCCCGGGTATCTGCAATACCATTCAGCAACCCTGCTAACACCACCACAATAAAGGAGACATGTCCAGCTATACTGACACACATAGAGGTGCAAAAAAAGTAAAGCAGATATTAATGTGGGACCTAAGAGAACACTGTGAATGAGTTGCATGGTAACAGAGGGATGTAAAACATACAGATAGCAGTCCATTCCGAAGGGCAGCAAGTGCAGTGACAATAAACTAAACGAAGCAGAGACATATATGTGGAGAATATGGTTGAGATATAGACAAGTGATTATATTTGGTACAAATAGTAAGTGTGGTCCTGACCATACTGACCATTTTAGACTTAATCTTGAAAGAAATAGAAAGCTGATGGTTGTTTTTAAGTGGAGGAGTAAAATTGTAAAACCTTCTTTTTCACAATTTTCCATATTTTAGAAGAAGAATAACTTAGAGAAAAGTCTGTCAACCAGGTAGAAAGATAATGTAAACATCCAGTCGAGAATTACAGTGGCATGAAATACAAAAAATGTCATTAAGAATGGAGAGAATAGGTTGACTGAACATATGTTCCAAAAATAAATTTTGGCAATCTTTATGCTTAGTAAAACAATAATTTAATAGATGAAATTTGAGTCACAAAAATATTCTGAAGCTATTTGTGCCCACTAAATAAAATAAAAAATTGTGTTTCATAGAGTGCTTATGATTTTCCTTAATTTCTGGAAGGGTATAATGTAATTATCGATTAACTAGAATGGTCAATTAACTGGTAGTGCACATTGCTTAACCATTGCTACTAAATGAGCATTTGATGTATTATATGTGTGACTAAGTAGTAATGTATGCAATTAATGGAGATTTGTGAAGCAAAATCATTACAGGCAATCACTTACAAATGATTTAGCTAGAAAAATCTATTTACATTCTAATAACACCTTGATTAACAAGAAATATTTATAATAGGGAAAGAGAAGAAAATATTTGTTGATTAAACCTAAACATTTATTCTTAGTCACTAATGGAACAGAATGCATGAATTAATTCAAATACATACCGAAAACATATGCTAATTACATGGTAAGTATGCAATAGGCATAATATTAAAATAAACACGATTAATGTCCTGTATGGAGTCATAACTACTGAAGTGTGGCAAGGACAGTCTACCTAATTTCATGTTTTAAAAAATGTACAAGGGTAGCAAGGATACCTAAAGGATATGTTAATCAGATTTTTTTCCCCTTAGTCATGTCTATAGGCAGAAAAATAGATACTACCGTCATTTTCTTGTTTTACTTTTCATTACTGGATCTTAAGCAATAAATCTAGAAGAATCAACTGTTTTATGCTTGACATCCCCTTTGCAGATCTCGATTTATTTAGCAGATTGAAAAAATGATTTGGAAGTTAAAAGCTATTTTTATGCCATTCATTTTTAGCTACTCCACATGAATGTGTTTATGCCTATGCAGAGGTAATCACTATTCAGTCTAATGTATTTTGAAGGAGGTAATAAGTAAAATTCAATGCAAGATAAGGAATAAAATATCAATTGATTTCTTTGTTCGCTCCTAGCAGTGTCATCTTGAGTCAAAATTACAGGCCTCATACAACATTCAGAAAGTGAAAATAATGAAATTCATGCATCCTTGAGTTGATCTTGATCAGTTTTTCTCAATGCACCAATCAAGAGAAGGATAAAAATGTGGCTCATGTGTAGATCTGCAATTTGCTAGCTGTTTTTGGATGCATGAATTTCAACTTTAAATTTCTGCTCTATTTCATTGCTTTTTTTATTTTTTAAAGATTTTTTTGTTTTTTTGTTTTTGTACTTTATTGACTAGTGTGCATCATATGATCATATGGTAGGCTATAGTACTATTTAGGATTTTTTAATTACTCTGATGATTTATAAAAATATTCTTTTTTTGATTCTCGACTGTTATTTATCCATAGATTTTTGAAGACCCCTTATAAAAGTTTCAAATAATAGTATTAGCTATGTATTATAGATTATTTCAGTAAAAACCAAATATTTAGTTTATCTTCATGAATATTCACACAAAGAAAAGTCAGTATTTATGTGTCGTATAATTTTGTCTGGCATAAAAATTAAGGGCATTAACCTTCCTGTACATGGTCTTTCTTGGTTTAATTTAAAAAACATTTTTATTACACCTCAAAAGATGTCTTTAATGACATGATTTAATTGGCAAATATAACTGAAACAAAATAAGCATGTGATTAAATCAGGTAAAATAATTTTTGTATGGAAAACTAAACTCAAGCTTAAAATAAGCTTAAAATACACTCAAAACACACTCTACTTAACTGGAGAAGACATTTGTCCACAATATATCAGAAAAATGACTATTATCTTGAATATATGAATCAGAGTGCTCAGCAACAAAGAAACAAATAAGCACATCAAAAAAGAGAAGGGATGAATAGACACTTCAATGAAAAGTGGCCAATAAGTAGATAAGTTCATTGTCACTTATTAAGAAAATCCAAATCAAAATGACAGAGTAAATGTATTCTCATTGCCAATTATAGACAGTTCCCTGGTCTATAAAAATTGGTTAACAATAAAAAGTTTAACATATTTTTAAAATTAAGACATCCACAACCAATGTCTTTGGAGACCACTCCATTTTCATAGTTTGGTGGGAGTTATGCAGACAAATTTGACACAGTAAAAACATTTTAAGTTAGCACCCTCAGAAAAAAATATATTGACTTATAATTCCAAATCACAGAATGTGATTATAGTTCAATTTAAATATTCTAAAATGCAAGTAACCAGTTATTTTAAATTTACTGAGAAAAAATTGTAATGCCAAGACATGAAAACATTTTATTGGATTAAAATCGCTTCTAATAAGTATTCCAGGATCATTGCATTACTAATGTGCTAAATAGCTCAGTCTTAGAGAGTTGGTAGCATAGTTTGCTGTAATTCTTTCTGATGAATAATATAAGTCTTGACTTGATCTCAGATATTCCATTGACCTTCTTTAGATAATAGATGAAATAATTTTTTAAATTCATGACCCTAAAATATTTCATTAGTTTAGAGAAAATAAAATGCTTCTTCTACAACATATATCTATTTTTCATTCCCAAGTGACTTCAAAATATTAAAAACATGCTAAAAATAAAGGAGACCTGGTAATAGTTCACATCTATGTTTCAAAATTATTTGCTTATCTGTCAAGGGATAGTTTATTATGGCTGTTTTTCTTAAGTCCACATTAGAGTTACTATAAACAAAAGGCCTCATCTAGATTAGCAGTCTCCTTTGCCTTTGCTTGTATTTGCTTGTATTAACAAGCTGTTACTTGGTTGATTCACTAAATCAATGATTTATCTGAGGAAAGAAAGGAAATCAGTCAGACACTAAGAGAAATGAGTAATTGTTTGAAATGATCAGGAAACAGAATGCTAATAAATAATCCAACAGTCCTACAGGTAAAGGCCTTGGTATATATTAGGTCCATGAATAAAAAGTGCCATGAATCTGGTAATGCCAAGAAATGATATTTGATATAATTCAAATAATGTTTGTAAATACTAGTTTTTAGATGAAGAAGATATCCCATTTAAACATTAGAGTCCTTGTTTGAATTTTTTTATCTTCAAGGAATGTTTACTATTATAAATTTTCAGTCTTATTTATATCCACATCTTGTTAGCCTATGATGTTAATATTTATGTGTGTTCTTGTGAGTAGGAAAATGTGGAGCAGAGGAGGGAGCATTGTGACAGAACTTGAAATCTTTCCCTAAGCTGGGGAAACTTTGAGCAAAATAAGAGCTACAAGGCCAAGATTTTCAAACTCTGAGTTGTTATCCAATATTGGGTATGAGATGAGTTTATAGTGTAATACTATGGGCTGAATTGTTTTACCTCAACATTCACTTATTGAATCCCTAGTGTCCAGAATAATGGTATTTGGAAATTGGGTTTCTGGGAGGTAATAAGGTTAAAGGAGGTGATAAGGAATTTGTACCTTTATAGGAAGAGACACTAGAGAACTTGTTGCCTTTGCTTTTTATCTCTCCACCACATGAGGGCACAGTAGGAAGGGAATAGCCTGCAAGACAAAAAGTTCTTGTTATGAATCAAATCTGCTGGGACTTCTGACCTTCAATTTTCCAACTCTCAGAACTGTAAGACACAAATTATTTTATTTTATTTTTTAATTTAGATGCTGTGATTTGCAAAGTTGTTTATGGTAGGGTTTCAGGCATAGAATATTCCCACTCCACTTCCATGATTCCATCCTTCCACCAACAAATGACTCCAACGAATGACTCCAGATTCTCTCCTCCCTTCCCAACCTGACTCCTTGGCAGATGCATCAGCAACCTAAATACTCATCTTAAATATCTGGGAAATCAACGATAAATGAATCCAAAGATTATACTGCGTTGAATTTACAGGATTCCATATTCATTTTAAAACTATATTACATAATGAAAGAGAAGTGAAGGAAAGATAGAATAGCAGAGTGGAAAAATAGGAAAGGGAAACATTTTTTTAATAGAAAATTTATTAATTACACTAGTCCTGATGCAATTTCTGGGTTTAGCCTCAAAGTCTAAAAGATTAATAGAATTTTATCTTAAAGTCTATTTCTATGTTCACCTCTGTCACAACCTTCTTCAACTCCCTTCATAACTGCCCAGTTCTATGCCCCAATTTATGGGTCACCAGAAGGTAGGTTTCCAAATGCCCATAGAGGGTGATACTGATTCCAAACAGACTGCAGTGCTAGCAACATACATTATCTCTGACAGTTCTCTACCTCTCAACATGGGAGCTAGTTGCTGTGCTGTTACTGTATGTCTTTCCTTTCTTTTTTAATCATATTATGTCTTCAGCTAAAGTAAACTTGTGATATACTAGAAACAATGGAGAATACAATTTTTTAAGAGGGGAAGATGTATTTTATACTTCACATATACAGTATTTATAAATGATAATAATCCTGCACTGAATATCATTTGACTAAAGTCAGGAAAGAGAAAATAAAATATCATTTGGCTAAAGTCAGGAAAGAGAAAATAAAAAGTGAAATGAAGTTTCTATACTGTATTCTAGTCTTTCTCTAACTCCTCCTGCACAATATTTGTCTTAACCATATTATCAAAATTAACATTACTCATAACAGGGAAAATATCACAAAATTTTAGTTACAATGCACTAGAGAAACCCAATTACTTATGAAAAAATTTTGCCAAAAAATCAATAATTGCAGCCAATTAGTACCCACCCTTCCACACACACACACACACACACACACACACACAAACACACACACATACAGAGTGACTTTAGTAAAGATTTTCCTTTCCTTGAATTAATTAAAAGAAAAGTGACCTGGGTATATAGAGAAACTGAGTAATCATTACAATGCATAGAGACTGGGAGCAAAAACTGTGATCCTAATCCATCACTGTATCAACTGTATCACTATCATCCCGTTGCTTATTGATTTGCTCGAGTAGGCACCAGTAACATCTCCATTGTAAAACGTGTAGTTACTGTTTTTGGCATATCAATTACGCCACGGGTAGCTTGCCATGCTCTGCTGTGTGGGTGAGATACTCTTGGTAGCTTGCCGGGTTCTTCGAGAGGGGTGGAGGAATTGAACCCAGGTCAGCTGCATGCAAGGCAAACGCCCTACCCGCTGTGCTACCACTCCAGGTCCTAATCCATGTGGAACCAAAACCTATACACGCCATTTGGTGACAAGTAGTAAAACTTAAAGCTGGGCCATATATTAGAAAACAGTATCATATCATGAATAGTTGAACTTCCTAACCTAATTATTGTATTGTGATTCTTTAAGAAAATGGTTTTATGACTAAGGATAAAGAATCATGATATCTACAGTATAAATCACGATCACGATCACGAAATCCCATTGATCATCGAGTTGCTTGAGCCATCTCAGTAACCTCTCCATTCGTCCTATCCCTGAGATTTTAGAAGCCTCTCTCTTCTCGGCCTTCCCAACGATGCCGCATTGGAGGCTCTTTCAGGGTCAGGGGAATGAGATTCAGCTGGTTATTGGCTTTGGCATATGGATACACCATGGGAAGCTTGCAAGGCTGTGCCATGTGGGCGGGAAGCTCTCAGTAGCTTGCCAGTTTCTCCCAGAGGGAGAAGTAGGCTACAAGATATTACTTCTGGGAGCTTGCTTTTAAGTCTCTGGATATTGGTCGTTGATGGAATTACACACACCTGGGTTCTTCTGCCGGTACCTTCATGCGTAAGGCTTGTCAAACGTGTGGAGAGGGGCCTCGAGCATGGCTGTAGCTAGGTTCCGGTGGTTTTCGGTCGCAGGGAGCTCTGCTCGGGGCAGGGAGGGAAGCTGGAGCCCATCCCCTCCAAGGGGCCCCAGGGAAGATAGCCAGGCATGAGGGCAAGAGACTCTCTGCTACAGTATAAAATTCAGCAAAAATTATATGTATACATTTTTCTGTTTATTTTGATAAACTTATAGAATGATTCAGCACAAATTAGATGTGTAACATATTATAACCATATATCACTGTCATCCCATTGCTCATCGATTTGTTCGAGTGGGTACCAGTAACGGCTCTCATTGTGAGACTTGTTACTGTTTTTGGCATATCCAATACACCATGGGTAGCTTGCCAGGCTCTGCCGTGCAGGCGCGATACTCTCGGTAGCTTGCCGGGCTCTGTGAGAGGGGCAGAGGAATTGAACATGGGTTGGCGGTGTGAAAGGCGAACGCCCTACCACTGTGCTATCGTTCCAGCCCAATATTATATAATGATATATACTAACCATATATTGAATATCTAATTTTTGCTAAATCATTTAATAAGCTTAAACTTTTTATGTTCATTAAAAATTCATAAATCAACTTAGAAAACACAAACTCAAGTCTGAGAAATTTTTGAAATAGACATTTACCTATTTATTTCTCAGACTATTTCTATTGCCCAAACTATCATTTTATAATTCTCAAATACCTAGCCTGGTTCATATTTGATTTTTCACAGCAATGTGTCCAGAAAGATGGCAGATACCACAGCTGAAGCAAGGAAAGAGTTACCAAATTCAAATAGAGTCATACAATAGTCTGGATGCTAAGTGAAAAGAAGTTAAGAAGGAAATCAATTCTGACCCCAAGTGTGAGACAGAGCAATTCCCTTAAAAGGAGATTCTTTGTGGCCTCTTTTGAAAATTGTTTGTGTTTGCAGTCTGAACTGAGGGCAGTCAGTCCATTCTTAAGTCTGCAACTGCATATGCACTCCTACCTAATGCAAGAGCAAAGAAGTATGAATATATGTTCACTGGGCAAATACTTTTCCTCATGTTATTTCACCTTCACTTTTTTTCCTGTTTTGCTTTTTTTGGGGGGGTCATGCCCGGATATGCACAGGGGTTACTCCTGGCTCATGCACTCAGGAATTACTCCTGAATGTGCTGGGGGACCATATGGGATGCTGGGAATTGAACCCGGGTCGGCGGAGTGCAAGGCAAATGCCCTACCCGCTGTGCTATTGATCCAGCCCCTCACCTTCACTTTCTTGATTTTTTTCACTTCTACAGAAATTGGATGCCTCAGATATCAAGGAGATTTTGATCTCTCATGTTTAGAGGATGAACTATGTTTGATTCCCTCCTGCCAATATCTTCTCTGTCCAATTTCATAGTCATCAGTTGGAATACAGAATCAATTAATGGCAACTGTCAGAGAAGGAAATAGATGAATAAGCAATGTTCTTGTCTGAGTTGATTATGCATAACCATTATGTATTATTTTCTGTGAGCCTCTCTCTTTTCTATTAGTCTATAACTGTAAACAATGTGTCCTGCTTGAGAACTGTGATTCGGCCTCCATAACTTAAACCTACAGCTTACCCATTTTATTTTTCTGCCTCTATTCTAGAATAATAAGCGGTATCCTTATTCACAGATAACAGACTCTCAGAAAACCTGCTATGATGGCTTAGCAAAAAGCACCAAATCACTTTTTTTTTAGTCAATTGAAGTTTTAATTTATTATAGGATTTGGTTGAGTAAAATAATCGTAGATATATATTTAGGAGGTTCCTCAGAACATGTACAGAAAAATAATAAATTCTAGACTCTAGAAAGACAAATATCATTTTAACTGACAAAGTATTTTGAAATTATTTTCCTATGAAAGAAGTTTAACTGACAGATGCCAAAACAAATATGTATGCTGTACAAATTACAAGCATTCTGTGAAACTCCTTCTATGAAAAACTTAAAATGAATTGATATATATAAGAAATAACTTAAAAGCATGAAAATGAAACTCAAGAAAAAAACTCTCCAATATATTTGTTTTTTGGGTGCCACACCTGCTGTGCTCAGAGCTTACTGCTGATTCCATGTTCCGAGATCACTCCTGGATGACTTGGGGGACTGTCTGGTGTGCTAGGGATCAAATCCAATTCAAATGCAAGCAAGGCAAACACCTTAACCATTGTACTATCACTCTGGCCCCCTTCCTCGATAATATTTTTATGTGCATGTATGACAAAGCTGGTGGTTGCAACTACTATCATAATGATTTCAGCCCTGCCCCATTCCTAACTAAATAATACCCATTTCTGCTACTTTATAATTTTTCACTTGTGATACTAAGTTATTTCATTCTGACTGGCATCATTGCCATTTCTATGTACTTACTATGATTTATTTTAACTCTAAAAGGGAAAATAAGTCCTTTGTTTGGTGTTGTTAAAGTATGTCTTCCAACAAATATAAGATTATGACATATAGCTACATGATGAACACTTGTCGGCATTTCTGACAAATAAATAAATGGACAAGTACTGTGACAGTATTTTTAAAAAGAGAATTTAATTTAAATACTTATATTCTCTATTGAATATGATCATTTACCCATTTAAATTGGGATAAATATGATCATTTATAACAATTTAATAGGAATAAATTGCACTGCCAAAATAAGAGAAATATTGCATTGACATTCATTTTCTATAAGTTTCTTTATCTGAACAGTCATATAAAAGTCTGGTAAAAGACCAAGTTGCCTATCTCTATAAGTTCACACAGTGATCAGAGACATCAGCATTCTCTTTAATAGATATCTAGCAAATTCTTTTGTTCATACCAACATCTTAAATTTTTTATTAGAGAGTAAAGGACAAAGTAAATAGTCTTTTAAAGGAACTAATAGAACTCTCTCTTGAATGGCACAAAGTAATGAATATATATATATATGTATATATATATATATTTTAAAAGACAGATCTCAAACATTTGTGCAAACAATAAGGACTGGTCATATACTTTACCCTGGCAAAGCTCAGTAATCTCCCATAATATGTATTTTCATTTATTTTTTCAAAAGGGGTTTTTACTGGGGCTGGAGCGATAGCACGGCAGGTAGGGCATTTGCCTTGCAAGCGGCCAACCCTGGTTCGAATCCCAGCATCCCATATGGTCCCCTGAGCACCGCCAGGGGAGATTCCTGAGTGCATGAGCCAGGAGTGGCCCCTGTGCATCGCCGGGTGTGACCCAAAAAGCAAAAAAAAAAAAAAACAAAAAACAAAAGGGGTTTTTACTGAAATATTGAATAATTTGAAATAAATTATGCTTTATTCTTTTAATTCTATGGAAATAAAAATATTTAGAAAATGCTGTTTTCAAATAATGTGAAAATAAAACATAAAATACTTTTATTTTCATAATCTTTAGCAAATTGTCTTGTACTCCTTCCTTTTACCATCTTAAATGCTTGATATAGGGGCCATTGACAATCTAAGATAGCAGTCTTGTTTAATTTTTTTTTAATTTAATGGCTATTGTGAATAGTGCTGCAATGAACAAATAAGAGCAGATGGTGCAGCTCACAGTTCTTATCCAGGGTAATCTGTGAGTTTCAAATAAAGCGTGGGCGCCCTGGGGACTCGAGAATTTGGTGGCCGAGAACCATTCCTCTTCTGGCCCATGGCGATGGAAAGAAGAATGGCCAGGAGAATGGAGAAAAAGGGCCCCAGGCTTGTCGGTAGTGAGTTTATTTCTCTCTCCTCCCCAGTGTAGTCCAATTTTTCCCTTACAGCATAATCATAGTTGTAGTTTTGATCATAGTCCCAGGCATCATAGTTCCATCATCCTAGTCTCCTTGTAGACCTCAAAGTCCTCTTCCTTGTTATCTCCCTTTCCTCTTACAACATAGTTACATATAAATCATGAAGGGTGGTGGAGACACACAGGTGGGGTTGAACATTGTCATAACAATAAACAGAGGTAAAGCCTCTCCCTCAGTTCTAGAAGATTAACTTAAGGACAAAATCTCATCCGAGGGTTCAGCACTACAGATTGACTACCTACCCATTCAAGGGTAGGATTCCATCCAGGGCATATTGCTTTCTCCTTTCCTCAGCTAGTCATCCATTTTAACAATCAGAGTGATTTTACTTAAAATATTTCTAATCATTTTGTATGAACACAGTAAGAAATATATTAAGCTTAAAGTAGACTCTTTTTGGGTCATGACAGAATTAGTCCCATGACCATGCTCTTAAATTATTATACTTATGGTGCATAGCTCATCCCTTTTTGATGCCAGGGTAGCTTATAGCTTGTGTCCCTCCAGTCCCTTCGTAGGGACCCTTCCTTTGGGGGTTTTAGGAAGTAAGGGTAACTGAGGTTTAAGTCAGGTAAATATGATGGATTCCCAGGAGTAAATATTATTTGGAGCCAATTAACTCCCATGTTATAGAAGTATAGTATCAACTGTCTTCCTGTGTTTATACAAAAAGGACATTGCTATCCTGAAAGTAGATAAAGGACCAAACATGATAACCTCTCAGTATCTGTATTACAAACCATAATGCCCAAAAGTCAAGAGAGAGTATGGGGGAAATTGTCTGTCATGGAGGCAGGGAGAGGGTTAGAAAGGGGGCATATACTGGGGACATTGGTGGTGGAAAATGTGCACTGGTGGAGGGATGGGTGTCTGATCATTGTATGATTGAAACTCAAACATGAAAGCTTGTAACTGTATCGCACAGGGATTCAGTGAAAAAAAAAGTTAAAAAAATTTAAAAAATAAAATGGCCACCAAAGAAAAAAACGGGTGGGGAAACATCGCTAAACCGTGCAAGTAACATAAAGGAAAGAGAAAAACAATATAGGATTATTAGTGCTTGATAGAATTGGGTGTGCCTCAGGGGCACTATTGTGAGAATAACTCAATAAATTTAAACTCCCTGTGGGAGGAGCAAAGGCAACCCAATGTTATCCAATGGTAATCATTTCCAACTATCACTGTCATAGTGGTCCCTTTTTTATCCCAACAAGCTTCAAACATTGGCCTTTGCTTCTATTGTCTTTGGGTAGTGGTCTCATACAATGTTTTTGTTTATAGCACAAATGAGTGCAATCATTCTATATCTTTTTCTCTCCTTCTGACTTATTTCACTCAGCATGATACTCTCCATGTCCATCCATGTATAAGTGAATTTCATTATTTCATTTTTTTCTGATATCTGTGTATTATACAGGAGGAAAGTGACGAAAACACATTGAGTATGAGAATAAGAGTTCATTTTACCATTCTGCTGAGTGTAGAAAAGGTACACATAATTTTGTTTTCTTTAAAAAAACTGCTTATTAGCTATTTCATTTGTCAAATTCTTGCATCTTCTATAGTTGAACTAATCAGTAATTGATATGAAATTACTGTTTTGATAATTTCCTTTTCAGATTGCTAGTATTTATCTAATTTTCTATGGTGCTAATCCATCTCAATTTATTGATTCACCTGATTTAAAAAATATTGTTAAATATGATGTTAATACATTTTAGTGTGACTACCTTATATTTGATCTATGAATTGTCACTTATTTTTCTGCAACTGGTTATAAATTAAGCCTAAGTGTATTTCTGAAGTCACTGAAATATGAAACTCTCATATTTGATTAGTGGTAAATGAGAGGTTATATTTCATTCGCTTTAATGATTATTTAAATAAATCATCCAGTCTATTTCTCCCCTCTATATTGGCAAAGATTATGATAATTGGCTCCAAATGTGATTACAATTCTACACTACATTTCTATGCAGAGCAGTAATGCAGCTAGATATGTTCTAGCTCTCTCTGAACCTTGGGCTCTATTCATCTACTGAGCACCTCTGTAAAATTAATATTGGGTGATTAAAAGCATCTATGACAGACTGTGGCAAAAATTCCACGACTGCCACAGAGAATAAACACTTTCTACACTAAGGTGGTGATATTTTAGGTTTGATTAACTCTATAATTTGTTTGTCCTTGTCAAAGTGCAGGAACTTTGGAGAGCACTGTAGGACTGTAGCACTGTCGTCCTTTGTTCAATAATTTGCTTGAGCGGCCACCAGTAATGTCCACAAGGTGAGACTGTTTTTGGCATATTGAATATGCTACAGGTAGCTTGCTAGGCTCTGCCGTGGGGATGGGAATCTCTCATGTATCTTGCCGGGCTCTCCAAGAGAGATGGAGTAATTGAACCCGGGTCAGCCATGTGCAAGGCAAATGCCCTACCCACTCTGCTATTGCTTCAGTCCTCAGCCAATTAAAGGGTCTTAAAATGTGAAACTAAAACTGGGAAGCAAAAAATACAATAAAAAATATTTTCTTTTAGTTTTTAGAAAGCTCAAAAAATAGTGCATCATGTTTTATCTGGAGATCTCACATAGAGATAAGTTTTACATATGGAACTAAAGAAATTTCCTAACTGTGCAATATTCAAATATGCTTTCTGGAGTATTTTTTCCCATGTATTTGTTTTTTCTAATGTGTGTTGGCTTCCTTGATTTTATGGCATAATATTCTAAAGTTGCATGACATGAAAGAGATCAGCACAAAGTACAATTTTGGAATTTTCAATGAACTCTGATGATATATATTCACCTACTCTGTGCATCCATTTTATGCTTGCTCTGACTTGCTTTCTACTAAATCCTTCTCCAGAAGATAGTAGTACAGCAGCGAAAGCACCTTCTTTGCACATGGCTGCCTGGGTTCGATTCGCAGCACCCCATAATGTTCCTCGAGCCCCACCAGGCCTGAGCTTTGCTTCGTGTGCTCCACTTCCCTCAAAAAGCTTCTTCCTAAGCGGGTTTGTTTGCAGAGAAGGGACTAAACTGGAAGTAGAGTAGATGAAGAGGGATCACAAATCATAGTTTTGTTCCATAGAGAAAAATATAAGTAAAAATCATCCTCTAAAATTGTGTCCTTATCTGAGCTTGCTAGTTCCCTGTTCCGTATTCCCAGGCACACTTCCTTCATAATTGTTTGCATTCTAATTTTTGATTCAGAGTTGCCTCTGGATGAAACTTCAGACAATAGAGTTAGGAAATGCTGATGTAAAACTTGGATTTACAGCATCTGTGAAGCCTTGAACCTTTTCATCTAATGCCTAGGCTCACTCAGAAATGATTCCTGTCAGTACTCAGGGAACCATACGGGGTGCTGGGAATTGAACCCGGGTTAGCCATGTGCAAGGCAAACGCCCTACCCACTGTGCTATTGCTCCAGCCTCTAGGTTTTTTTCTATCCACTTTTAAAAAAATTTTAATTAATTAATTAATTTATTTATTTATTATTGAATCACCATGTGGAAAGTTACAAAGTACGCAGGCTTATGTCTCAGTTATACAACATTCAAACACCCACCCCTTCATCAGTGCCCATATTCCACCACCAAAAACCCCAGTATACCTCCCGCCCCCGCCCCCCGACCCCCAACTGCATAACTGATGAATTTCACTTCATTTTTTCTTTACCTTGATTACATTCCATATTTCAACACAAAACTCACTATTGTTGTTGGAGTTTCCCCCCAAGAAGGACAGCCCTACTACCAAGGAAGCATTTGATAATTAGTTTTCCATTGCTTAGAATGAAGAGATATGTAGCCCCACTGCTCCAAATGCATAACTCTTTTTTTTCTTTTTCCTTTTCCTTCCCCCCCATCCCCCTTTCCGCGCCTCATAGTATGGTGGACGGCACACCGCGTTTATCCCTGCCCCTAGTTTCTTAATAGATGTAGTTGGATATGAATATTTTTGATGTCTTGACTTCCACTACATTATTTCATATTATTATTATTATCATTATTATTATTATTTTGGGTCATACCTGGTGATTTACAGGGGTTACTCCTGGCTCTGCACTCAGGAATTACTCCTGACAGTGCTCAGGGGGCCATTTGGGATGCTGAGAATCAAACCCCGGTCGGCCGTGTGCAAGACAGATGCCCTACCTGTTGTTCTATTGATCCAGCCCCATTGACTTCCACTATTTTAAAGCTCTATATCAGGCTGTTTTCACTCAGGGTGCCCCAGAGGGGAGTGGATGAGAACACTCCCCACCCCAAGGAACCCAGCTCTGGCAGCCGACCTCCACTACCCAATTGCTGCCACGCTCCAGGCCACTTTCCGGACACTTCCTACCCATAAGACACTTCCTACCCATTTTCCATAATTACCACACCACATTTGATGGAGTTCAGACAGTAGGCAATAAATCATAGAGAGTTTTATATATATAAATATATATTTATATATAGCAAATTAGGGACCAGTCATCCCACTGTGCCTCTTTTCCCTTCTGACAGCCGTTGACAACTGGTAAACCAACCAACATGTATAGTGCAGCATGAGGAATTACTAACCTGCCAGAAAATAGGGGAGAGAAAAATTTTTGGTTCTATCACTGTATACCACGGTCATATCACTGTTGTCCCATTGCTCATCAATTTGCTTGATTGGGCACAAGTAACATCTCATTCATCCCTGTTGTGTTCAGGGTCAGGGAAATGAGGCCCATTATTGTTGCTGTTTTTAGCATATTGGGTAGCTTGCCAGGCTCTGCCGTGAGAGATTCTGCATTGCTCTCTTCCGGGAACTTTGTTTTATAATCTCTGGATCTTGGCCGTTGATGAGATTCTATAGGAGATTTGGTTCTATAGGCGCCTTATATAAAGTCTCCCCTTTAATCCCCCTACCCCTTTTTCTTGATTCACTGTGAGATACAGTTACAAAGCTTTCATGTTTGAGGTTTGGCCATACAATTATCAAACACCCATCCCTTCGCCAGTGCACATTTTCCAACCCAAAATCCCCAGTATTTCCCCCCCCCAGCCCCTGCCCCAACTTATTCCAACCCTTCCCCTGTCCGTGTGGCAGACAATTTCCCCAGTATTCTCTCTCTTCTTGGGTTACATTTGATATTTTGACACCAGTCTCACCACCACTCAAACCTGTCGAAAAGGCAATGTGAGACAATTTGTTTTGTGTTGCTTATTATGGATAAAATATGATGTCCAGGAATTCTGTATCGTTCTCTTCCAGGAGCTTTAGTTTATAGTCTCTGGGTCTTGGCCGTTGATGAGATTTCATGGCACAAGGGCAGTTTGTGGGTGTGACCGCCAAGATTCTGGAAAACCAGGGACCTGCGGGGAGGAGGCCAAGTCCCAATCCAAGCGGGCTTGGAGATCTCAGTTACAGGTTCCCACTTAGCTCTGCACTACTGGCCCTAACTGCATCTTTCGATCTCTTTCGAGATTTATGGGTCTCTGAAATAAGGCCAATAAATGAGCTTATATAACTGAGCCGGAGGTGGTTTGTGGGTGTGGCTCCCACATATCTAACTTTTGGCCATTTAATTTCTTGGTAAATCCATTTTGATCTGAATTTTGTACATGGTGATAGGTGGAGGTCTAAGCCCATTTTTTTGCATGTAGCTGTCCAGTTTTGCCAGCACAATTTGTTAAACATGTTTTCCTTGCTCCACTTCACATTTCTTGCTCCCTTATCAAAGATTAGATAGTCATATATTTGGGGGGATGTGTCAGAGTGTTCAACTCTGTTCCATTGACCTCAACATCAGACCAGAATCCCTTAAGTACATTGAAGACAAGGTCGGCAAAACCCTCCACAACATTGAAGCCAAAGGTATCTTCAAAGCTGACATGCCACTGGCAAAGCAAGTGAAAACAGAGATAAATAAATGGGACTATCTCAAACTAAGAAGCTTCTGCACCTCAAGAGAAACAGTGACCAAACTACAAAGACAATCTACAGAATGGGAAAGGATATTTACGCAGTATCCATCCGATAAAGGGTTGATAACAAGGATATACAATGCACTAGTTGAACTCCACAAGAAGAAAACTGCCAACCTGATCAAAAAATGGGGTGATGAAATGAACAGAAACTTTCCCAAGAAGAAATCCGAATGGCTCAGAGGCACATGAGAAAATGTTCAACATCACTAATCATCAGGGAGATGCAGATCAAAACAACCATGAGATATCATCTCACACCACAGAGACTGGCCCACATCCCAAAAAACAAAAATAACCGGTGCTGGCGTAGATGTGGGGAGAAAGGGACTCTTCTTCACTGCTGATGGGAATGCTGACTGGTTCAGCCCTTTTGGAAAACAATATGGACGATTCTCAAAAAATTAGAAATTGAGCTTCCATTTGACCCAGCAATACCACTCCTGGGAATATATCCCGGAGAGGCAAAAAGGTATAGTAGAGATGGCATCTGTATTTCTATGTTCATTGCAGCACTGTTTACAATAGCCAGAATCTGGAAAAAAACAGAGTGCCCCAAAACAGATGACTGGTTGAAGAAACTCTGGTACATCTACACAATGGAATACTATGTAGCTGTCAGAAAACATGAAGCCATGAAATTTGCATATAAATGGATCAACATGGAAAGTATCATGTTGAGTGAAATGAGTCAGAAAGAACAAGACAGTCATAGAAATATTGCACTCATATGTGGAATATAATGTAACTGAGAAGTACAAGTTGGCAATGATGCAACTTCTGGCAGATATCTGTCTGGACTTAGTTACTAAAATACTAAAATACAGAAACCCAAAACCATGAGGCCGCTAAGTGTGGTCACTCGACCTCATACCTCTTCATTCTCAGCAATGGAAAACAAATTATCTAATGCTTCCTTTTCAGCAGGTCCGACTTTAGGGGAGAGACTCTCCAAACAATAATAGTGAGTTTTGTTGAAATATTGAATGCAATCAAAGTGAAAGTAAAGTGAAATTTATTAGTTACACAGGCAGGGGTGCTAAGGGAGGTGCTAGGGGCATGGGGGGCTAGGGGTGTGGGGGTGTGGGGTGGAGCTATACTGTGACTCTTGGTGGTGGAATATGTGCACTGGTGAAGGGATGGGTGTTTGAGCATTGTATAACTGAGACTTAAACCTGAAAACTTTGTAACTTTCCACATGGTGACTCAATAAAAGAATTTTAAAAAAATAATAATAATTTCTTGGTAAACTTGGCCCCAAATTGTTGGGTTCTGGCCAAAAGCACAGCATTAATTTGGAGGTTATATGGAAGTCTCAAGGCACCCACAGGTACAGGTTGACCTGCTGGTGACACCATGCCCCTGAGTCTCCCCTCTTTTTAATTCCATTTGAGAGAGGATAAATTGTATCAAATTCAGATATATTGTGGGTAGAATGAAACACCTGGTCTAGAGAGAAGACAGCTTTAGAAATAGTAGGTCCAATTAAATGGGGGTGTGGATGGGTAAAGTGGTATTGGATTGACCTTTTAGTAAGAGGTGCGGAAAGGAGACCAGAACTCAAAGAGACAGTGCTTCAAAGGTGAATTCAAATAGCTGATGGCTTTGCTTAAAGAACTGTACTCAGGAACAGGTACAATTAAGCAGAGTGAGGACATTGGGCCAGGTACACCAGGCCTGATTACTGGTCAGCAAGGAGATGGCTGCACTCTCAGGAAGTTACCTAGGTCAAGAGAAGTAGAAAACAATTCACCAGTCTAGTACATCAGATATGAGATTTCACTCTGTGACTATGAACAAGTACGTCTCAACTGGAGGTCAATAAGAAATACAGGGCTTCACAAAGATCTGTACACCCATAGCTGCCTCTGTCCTTTAAATGACATTCAAAATCTACCATTCTTTCATATTCCTCTCAGAGAGGGAGAGAATTTGGGATACTTAAATATAACACAATGTTCATAAGAAGATGAATTTTGATTCCAAAAGAAATTTAACTAAACAATAGTAAGTCGCTTAAACTTGTAAGTTGTGAGATAAACTGAATTTGTAAATATGAATATTTCCCCACCAAGCACCTTTGAAAATAAATCTCTGATTAAGGAAATTATAATTTCATGTAGCACTGTCATCCCGTTGTTCATCTATTTGTTTGAGTGAGCACCAGTAATGCCTCCATTGTGAGACTTGTTGTTACTGTTTTTGGCATATCGAATATGCCACGGGTAGCTTGCCAGCCTCTGCCATGCAGGCGGGATACTCTCAGTAGCTTACTGGGCTCTTGAGAAGGACAGAGGAATCTAATCCGGGTTGGCTGCATGCAAGGCAAACACCTTATCCGCTATGCTATCGTTCTAGTCCTTACATAATTTATAAAATGGTATATGACATATATGAAATAATTTTATTCTATATAATATATAGTATTATCATACTATATATGCATCATGTTTTTATAGATTTCAAAGCATATTGTATAAAATTTTGATGCCATTTTTACCTATATATAACTTACATCTAGCACAATGACTATCATAAGACATAGTAATTTTATAATTTGGGGTTTTTTGTTTGTTTTTTAATTTTTTCTTTTATGGAGGAGGCCTTACTCCTGGCTCTGCATTCAAGAATCTCTCCTGGCAGTGTTCAGGAAATCCTATGTGGTGCCAGGGATTGACACCAGTGAGCTGCATACAAAGCAAGTGACTTACCTGCTGTAAATCTCTGTGGCCCAGGTAATATTTTTTTTTACAATTAAAAAAATCAAACATAATGTAAGCTGACCTATTTTCTTAGCAGTTTGATGCCAGTGCTGGTATTTGTGTTAAATAATATTCAAGAGTGAGCCAGTTGTGGTAGGCAATGAGCATCAATGTGTTAAACAAAAAAATCATTAACAATATTAAGTACCATCTCTGTATATAGATGTAACTTCTATATTTATGTTAATGAGTAATACATAAAGTTGAAAATAAAAAATATTTTATAATTAATTGAAATCATTACAATGGCTAAGTCAAAATTTTCAATGTAAAATGCAGAATCAAAATATCTATAAAATATACATACAATATTATAGATACCTCAATTCTGTAATTGTTTTGATAATACTATAGTACATATTTTATAATTTATGTTTCTATTTAAAATTGTCAGATTAATTTTGTTAATGAGAAATGATGAACCCAAAGGCAATTTTGAATGTCTGTATTCATTTTGGATAATGGAGTAAAAACATATTTTTAGATAAAAGCAAAGGGTAGAAGCAGGTTTAGTAAAATGGTAAAACTGCTATAATTTTTTATTTAATAATTTAACAGTTATCAGTTGACTCTTGATTTTCTTGCAAGTGGAGGAATAAATTTCATACAGTGGCAATCTGAGGTTTTTAATACTCAATAAGAAGAATTGCAATATTTTTATAAATATAAAAGTTGACAAAGGCTATCTACGACATAAAAATCAAGCAATTTAATACTATAGACAAAAAGCCTTTCAATGTGAAATAAAATAATAACTGATGTTCTCTTTCAGATAAAGTAAATTAAATTAGCTAAAGGACATGACAGGTATAGTAATAGATTTTTGTTTTGACCCATTATCTTACAAGAACAAGGTTAAATAAAGGGAAGCTCACAAGTGTACATTAATTTTGAATTGTTTACTGGTTTGATTGGTTGATTTTACAAAATATCTTTTAGGTTCCAAGTAGGAGGCTATTTCTATCCTATGCCTATACTGACAATGTAAAGAAGTAGGGTTCAAATCAATTCCCCCATTTGTTTCATTTTTACTGAGGAACTTGATTTTATTTTTGGAGTTATTATTAATCTTCCTTTTCTAAAAGCCTGCTATATTATTATAAAAGTATGACAGAAATTTCTAAGGAGAAAAAGCTTCTCTTTACATATTTCAACCTTATCAACTCATTTGAAAGGTAATTTAGTTCCTCTCCTGTCTAAAGTGAACCATTAGATCATGAACCGTTGACATTAGGCTGACAATTATAAGATCCAGGTAAGTAATGGGGTCAGTTTGCCAATGCCAAAAGCATTAATTGACTGCTGACTATTTCCCTCAATAAGTGCCCATGTTATCAATGTGCTATACCTCTGAGAAAATCTATAAAAACATGTCTTCAGTTGTGCTAACAGTTGTGACCATACGGGCAAGTGAGAAAGATGGAGAGCTTAACTTTGCACTCTAAGTTCTTCATGTCCTATGACACATATTTTAGGCATCTTTCCAGGATTCTCAAAGCAACTGTGCAACTAAATTCCTAAGAGATCTTTAAGTCTACAGAATATTATTTTTTTCCAAAGCTGGCTCTTGTGCTTATTTTCTCTCATAACCCTGTTCTTTTTTCCCCTCATTCTTGGGAGATAAAAATAATAATATATGCTTGATGTGAAAAAAGGTCTGCAGTCTCCTAACAGCATTGTAAAATTGGGGGGCATAGAAGAGAATGTTGAGATGAGTCTTACTAATAAGATAATGTCCTTATATCTGAATCTGAAGATTATAATGGATCTCAAGAGTAATATGACCCACCTAGAAAAGGAAAACCATTCCCATTAATATTCCCTTTTCAAACTAGTTGTGTCAGGTTTGAATCATTCAATAAGTCACGTCACCAGAGGCAGTCAGGTTATTTATCACTGTCATGGAACTCAGGTATTCTAGGTATCACAAGTCAATTTTAGATTAGCATATGAAATTATGAGTTTCTAAATACTTCTTTTTAAAAATTTTCTAAGTTTTATTTTATTAAAATATCATGAGTTACAAAGTTATTTATAGTTGATTTTTTGACATGAACTGTTTCATCATTGATCCAGCCACCAGCATCAACTTCCCTCACCAATTCTCCTTCCCTTCACAAGTGTTCCCAAGGTTCCCTCACCTACAGTTTCCCTCCCCCCAGCCTCAATCTGCCATCTTGACAGGCACCTTTTAAGTTTGGTTATTAACATTTGTGTCTTGTGATTTCAGTGTTTTTGAGTCTGTGGTTTAGAATATTTAGCTCTATCATTCTTTAACACCACGGATGTTCCCGAATCCCCTTGGACCCTACCCCCATTGCTTTTCATCTGTCTCTTCTCCCCTTGCCCCTGCCACTCTATATCTTTCCTTTTTCTTCCTATACTCTGGGGTCTTGGGTAATCTAGACATCCCCTTTTAACCTATTGGATTTCCTCATCCAGTTACCCTAACCATTTATCAGTGGTATCATCCTGTGTTTGTCCTTCTTCTGGTTTACTTCATTTAACATGATGACTAAGTATTCCTGTTTCAAGAGCTTGTTTAGTGGTTCCAGCAAAGAAGACTGGCTAATTTCAAAGAAAGGCTTGGCTCTATCCAGTAAAATTTGTCCTCTCCAACCAAGTGTGCAGTTTCAGGAGAGACATACATGAAACAGTGAAGGAAGGAAACACCTGCCCAGCACCAGGTAAAATCAACCCTGGTGTCAATAGGGTGGCAGATGTCACAGTCAGATAGCCTTCACACCCAGTACTCCTGTTTTGAAGGCCCCTATTGTCTGTTAGTTGGAAATACTCCTCTCTAGAGAAGATTGGCTTTTCCCAAGTACATATGCAAATTTCTTTAAGTACTTAAACATAAGAGTATCCTGCCTGCACAGCAGAGCCTGGCAAGCTCCCTGTGGTGTATTTGATATGCCAAAAACAGTAACAACAAGTCTCAGGATGGAGATGTTACTGCTGCCTGCTGAGCAAATCTGAACAATGGGACTACAGTGCTACCTGGTTACTTAACCATAAACCTAATTGTTTCCTAGGTACCAGTAGTTGTGAGTTCTAGAGAAATTCACTTTCCTTTTAAAAGTCAACAGGTGAGTAGATAAAAGGAAATAGTGATGCCTCAGAATAAAATTAACCTCCTACAATTTCTTCTGTCCTCTTCCAGGGGTTATCTGGAGTCATTGATGAGCTGCAGATCTCGAAACTTTTCCAGATCTGCTGAGGACTAATGTATTTATTTATTTATTTTTTTAAAGGAACACTTTTTCCAGAGGAAATTTCCTTGGTATAGATCCTGGGATCTTACACTGACTCTATTATTTTGTACTACCCTTCCCCCAAACCTCCCACCACACACACACACACACACACACACACACACACACACACACACACACACCAAGTATTGAATGAATAGATACTGGTTTGAAGGATGCCATAAATTTGAAGGAATATGCAGCATTGTTTTTTTTCTCTAATTATCTACAAGGACCTCCATATGGTTTCAGAGGGGCTGTTTGTTAGTGGACAGCCTGTGGAATGAAGTTGCCTGTGTAGTGCATGTTTCATCACCCTGTTACTTACTCCAGCAGATTTCACATAAATATTTATTCAACATTACAAAGTGTGAAAGTCTAAGCTACTGATTTATGGTGAAATTCAATCATGGAATAAGGGGATCCTGGATCCTCAGAGTAAACTCAGCACAATTGGCTATGAATGACAGAGGAATCTCACATCACCTCTGGCTGAGATAGTCACACCTGGTGCATGTTTGGATAAATTCCAAACTCTTTTTCCTCCCAAAGCCCATATCATAGATGTTCAGTGTCTGTCTGGAATAGGTAGTTCTGAGGCAAGCTTCCTTTAATCAAACATCTTAGTCTATCAGAAAAGGTGTAAGAGATTTTTCTCTAGTAACTGCCCCTAGTAGGTTATTTGAAAATACATTTTTAAAACCAAGTACTACAAGTTGGTGAATCTGTATGATGTGCACATTTCACACTTTCATTAGTAATTGTAGCACCTTTCATAGCACCCATTGCTCTATTTTTGTACCTAATGGTCCTCTATTGCTATATATGTAAATGTGTATATACATGTATACTTACACATGCATTTGTGGGTATGTGTGGGGGCGAGGTTTTCCCATTCAGATGTCATTCTAGGAAAGAATTTCAAGTACCCTATTCACTATTCCTGCAAATCTTTCTCTGTTTTATCAAAATTCTTTTGTTTTTTGAAGTACTTTTGTGATTAAGATATTTTAAATCAAGAAAATGCAATTTTCTTATTGCCTTTTAGGTCTATCATTTTTATTTTAATTTTTTTATTTTATGGGGGGTCTATCAGTTTTAATAGTTCAATGAGTGTTTTCTTATCAATTCATATCCACTTGGTAGGTCCCATAAAAAATATAAAAACATTGAAAACATTGTTGCTACACATAAGAAACTATACTTTAGACGCATATGCTGCCTAAGCCCATGTGCTGCGTGCGCCCATGTGGCTGAGCACATGTGTCGCCGGAGCACATGTGTCACCCGCATCTCCCCTCTTGAGATGTGTACTTTCATGCTTTCATACCTTTGTGTCTAAAGCTCAGTTATGTGTAGGGGCTTCCTACACCCTTGGAGAAGCCCAAGTTCTCTCATGAGCACATTATTTTCACTATTCTCTCTCTCACTTATCCTTTCCTCCTTCCCTCGGAAACCTCTAAATAAAATCTACTTACTTCAAAAAAAAAAAGAAATCATACTTTAATTGAAAGAGAAAGAAGTAATATAAGGAAATATTTGATTAAGTATCTGGGGAGTATTCAAACAAATACCTGAGAGTTTCAAAAAAATTAGTCAGCTATAGATATTTGGAGTAATCCAAAGAATTCCAAGAAAGAGATTGACTTGTGTTCAGCCATAAAAGTTGACTATGGATTTGACTGGTTCTAAGTTAGAGGGAAGAATAAAACTTAAAGAATTAATTAGTTTGGGAAACAGAGGATTTGAGTATGTGCCATCACAATCAGGTTTACAA
This sequence comes from Sorex araneus, assembly GCF_027595985.1. NCBI lineage: Eukaryota > Metazoa > Chordata > Mammalia > Eulipotyphla > Soricidae > Sorex > Sorex araneus. Next base: position 36,170,692 of record NC_073312.1, read on the forward strand.
TAAATATTTAAACTAAAGTGGTAGCAAAATAAAGAGAGAACTGGTGGATCCTGGCTCTTTTCCCTTCAAAAGCATTCCTTGTCCTTTCTCTGTTTTGTTCAGTCTCACGTTGGTTCAGAGGATCTTGTCTAAACTTACAGATAAGTTGGCCCATGGTAGGAATGGCTAATGATTGTGGAGTAAAATTGAAAAAGAAGTGAAAGAAATAATCAATTTCTTTTCCCCTTTTCATCATAATTTAAGCAGAGACTCAGCTAGTGTGCTATGTCTTCTATAGCTCTAACACTTGCCAGCCACCAAGTATTGATATAAAATAAAATTCCACTTAATTGTTTTGGCTGCTGTTGCTTAAGTATCAGGATGCTATCAGTTACACATCTTGCAATGTTTGGTTTCACCCATTTTATTTTTTGTAGTAGGGAAATCTCCATGTAGGGCCAGCAGAATAGTACTTTGTATAATTTTCAGGGTGGCTAGGGAAGGCCCTGGCGGCTCTCCCCCTCACCACCCCGGTTCAGTGATCTTGGGCTGTTCACCCAGCGGGGGCAGCCCATGCCATGGGATGGATGAAGAAGGAAGTGAGGGCCAAGCCAGTTGATTGATCAGTTGCCATTTATTCCCTTCTCCCCACATGCCTGTTCCACCAGTCTCTCTGAATCCCCCATTCTAGTCTCACACTGCCCCTCATTCCTGTCTCCTTCTATCTCTCCTGCTCATCCATCCATGATCCATCTTGCATCCTGGGCTCTCTCTCTCCATGTGCCTGTTTTCTTCCCCTACATTCCTCTTTCTCTGTCTCCTTTGCTAGTCTCTTCGCGCTCCTGTTCTCTCTCTCATTTCTCTCCAATTCTCTCTCATCTCTCTCCAACTCCCCAGAATTGGGGGTAGAAGCAAAATCAACATAAGAAAGCCCTTCCTGACTGCCCATCAGGCTCAAGGGTGGAAATATTACCAATGGGTGTTCCTCTTCTCCTTAGTCCAATAACTTACTTAACATCTTAATTAACATCTTAATTATACTTCTTAATATTAGTTATTTTGTATGGACACAGTGAGAGATAGATTGAGCTTGCATGGTGGCTCTTCTGGCAACATCTCGCCACAGATTCAGACTACAGTGCTCAGGCCAGATTAATCTTTCCTAATCCTAGCAGGGTCTGAATCTAGTTATTACTTTTTGGATCATGACAGAATTTATCCATGACCTTGCTCTTAACTTGTAGTAAAGCATTATGGCACTTTGGCCAGGCCCATTTTGATGCCAGGGTAGCACATAGCTCACAGCTTGCCCTAGGTCCATCCAGTTCCTTGTCAGGACCCTGCTTTTGAGGTGTTAGGAAGTAAGGGCAACTGAGACTTAAGTTGAGAGAACAGAACAGATGTCCAGGAGGAAAATATCATTTAGAGTCAATTAACTCCCAAGTTACAAAGGCATAGCATGTCTTCTTGTTTCCATACAAAAAGGACATTGCTCTGAATTAACTTCAGTTCCCCATATATAATTTTAAAAGTTCTATTGACCTTTCCTCATAATTTTTTAGCCACCTATTTCTCTAAATATAAGTTAGGAGCCAATCAAAAATACATAATATTAAATATTTAAAATTTAACTTAGTCAATTGGTATCATATATATAGAAACTGAAGTTAATGGCTAATAAAATACAACTCCAATACCTTAGTAATGAATCAGTTTTACTAGTAAAACAACCCAGAGGACAGGTCAACTGATATGAAATGAGTACTTCAGTAGGATTTTCACCAGAAATTGGTGGCATCTTGGGCAAATTATAGAATGTATTTATCATAGGCCATCGGGCCAACATTTGGCTGCTAAAAGAATTTGAGATTGAGACTGAACCAAAAAGACTTGGAATACCTGATTAAACCCATTAATATCAAGGAAATTGAAACTGTAATCGAAGTCTCCCCAAAAACAAAAGCCCAGGCCAGATGGATTCACTAGCGAATTCTTCCAAACATTTAAAGAGGACCTGTTACCAGTTCTCCTCAAGCTTTGCCAGGAAATTGAAGAAACAGGAACTCTCCCAAACAGCTTCTATGAGGCACATATCTCCCTAATACCAAAAGCAAACAAAGACAGCACTAACAAGGAAAACTATAGGCCAATATCCCTAATGAACACAGATGCGAAGATCCTCAACAAAATATTAGCAAATAGAATCCAAAAACTCATCAAAAAATCATACACCATGACCAAGTGGGATTCATCCTGGGGGTGCAAGGATGTTTAACATTCAGAAATCAATCAACATAATCCATCATATCAACAAAAGCAAAGATAAAAACCATATTATTTCAATAGATGCAGAGAAAGCATTTGACAAGATTCAACACCGATTTATGATGAAAACTTTCACCAACCTGGGTTTAGAAGGAAATTTCCTCAAGATAATCAAAGCTATCTACTACAAACCCATGGCAAGTATTACCTTCAATGGAGAAAAACTTAGGGCCTTCCCTCTAAGATCAGGGACAAGACAAGGATGTCCACTCTCACCACTTCTATTTAACATAGTACTGGAAGTACTTGCAATAGCAATTAGGTAAAAAAAAGACATTAAGGGCATACAGATAGGGAAGGAAGAAATCAAGCTCTCACTATTTGCAGATGATATGATACTATACCTAGAGAAACCTAAAACCTCTACCAAGAAACTCCTAGAAACAATAGACTTGTACAGTAAAGTTGCAGGCTATAAAATCAATACCCCAAAATCCATGGCCTTCCTATACGCAAATAACGAGACAGAGGAAAGTGACATAAAAAAATCCCATTCACAATCATCCCCCAGAAAATCAAGTACCTCTGAATCAGCCTAACTAAGGAGGTCAAGAATTTCTACAAAAAAACCTACAAAACGCTAATCAATGAAATAAAAGAGGACACGAGGAAATGGAAATATATTCCCTGCTCATGGATAGGAAGAATTAACGTTGTCGAAATGACAATACTCCCAAAAACACTGTACAGATTCAATGCAATCCCTATAAGGATACCCATGAAATACTTCAAAGAAATGGGGCAAACACTCCTGAAATTCATATGGAACAATAAACGCCCACCATAAGTTTATAACTGTACCTCAAGGTGATTCACTAACAAATTTTTTTTTAAAAAAAGAATCTGAGATTGAGTTTTTGCTCCCATTGTTTAGGAGGAGGAATTATGGTTGATATTATGATATTTAATTAAGATTTTAAAATAATCTGGGGCATAAGAGTTAACATAAATAAAGCCATAGAGTTATAATGAAGAGAAAAGAATTTAGACACAGGATGGAAAGAAGCTCAACAATGCTGCAGTCCCCAGATGGTCAAACCTCATCTCAGAGGCCAAATATGCTGCCTACTTGTCTTTTTAAATAAGATTTTGTTGGAATACAGCCACAGCCATTCACTTATGCAGTCTATGCCTGCTTTTGAACCATAATAGCAGAGTTAAAGAGCTACAACAAATATAGGTAGCTATACATCTCTAAAGCCTAAAATATTTATCCCCTGATCTTTCGTACTTGTTAATCCCTACTCTAATATCACACGAAGCAGTCTGTGTTCTATCCTATCTTAATAACTTCCAAACTTTCAAAGTATAATTATACCCATTTGCACCTGTAATCTTGTGATTCTTTATGTATAGATGCTCTAACAACAATCACATTGCAATTATAGATCATAGCTGAGATTATCTTCTCTGTTGCTATCTCTCTTCTGTACTATCCTTATTTGTTAATATCTATGTTCTAAATAAAGTTCTACCACAATCCTTTAAAAACATGAAGTATACACAAGGGTTAGGAGGAGTTGCCACATGTGAAGGGGGTGCAGTTAGGATAGAGAAGGGACCACTATGACAATGATATAAAATGAAATGAAATGACCACTGTGGATGAGAACTGATTGCTGAGAGTAGGTAAAGGGATATACAAGAGAACTTTTCAGTACCTGTATTCCAAACCATAGTGTGCAGAAAGGAGGAGGGAGGGAGGGAGGGAGGGAGAGAGAGAGAGAGAGATAGATAGAGATAGAGAGAGAGAGAGAGAGAGAGAGAGAGCCTGTCTTAGTGTACAATGATCAAGGATGAGTGTTGGATCATTATATGACTGAAACCAAATCATGAACAACTTTGTAGCAGTGTATCTCACTTGGTTCAATTAAATAATCAATAAAACATGAGTAAGACTATTGCAGTATTCAACCATGCCATCACCATCACTTCCTAATCCATTTAACCTAAAATCTCTATAATTTGTCATGGTCTTGAATGCCTTACCTTATTATCTACACCACTCTACAGGTACATTTAATTTGTGTTTAATATTCTAATAATGATTTTCCCTCCTCAGGACTTTTGAAATTGCTGTTTCCTTGCATGAAAAATTCTTCCAGATCTTCCCAACTACTTCCTGGCATTCAGATCTTAACACAGACAGAGACTACTGTTAAGTGATTCTTAACAGTATCAGGTAAAAGACTACTCTATTTACTTTGCATTAATTAATCATATTTTACTTTCCTCACAGCACTTCATCAACATCCAAAATTTCCTTTATTCTGTTTTCTTATAGGTTGAGTTTGCTACAATGCAAATTTACCAAAGGAGGGATTTTACTCCATGTATTTGTTTTTGCATATTTAGAATAATTATTTAGAATAATATTTAGAATTATACCTGCTATTTAGAATAGTACCTGTCTCTTAGTAGCTCAGTAAATATTTGTGGAATAGATTAATGAATTGTGTAAATATTCACTTACTTGCATGTTACCTTAAAAAGAGTTCAAGGTCATAAGGTCAAAGATCATACAAGTGTCTTTTTTTTAGCATATAAAATGGTTGTTGAAATTCTATCGATGCATTTACTAACTGCTTGCTGAAAAAAATCAAATTATTAAGTTAATTTTTAAGGACAGTGAATGCATCCAATTATAAAAAATACATGTTTATAAATAAACAATACTGGCAAAGTTTAAATATTAAGGTATTTTATAACATGACAGCTATTAATAGTATTGAATTTTACAAATTAAAAAAAAATTTCACATAATGAGTATGGTTCAAATCTATCTAATTACCCCATTATTTTGCCTTCAAACTACAAGTGTTTACAAATGTCTGGTTTGTTTATACTAGCATATGATATCATCCATAGGTAAAAATCTAATTTTCTCAATTGGTAAGAGAAAAGATTATAAATCTTCTATCTTCAATGTGCTATATTTTAGATAGAATAAATTATGTAATTAAATGTCTTATAGTATTGTAGTGAAGCAAAATAAGAAAGGAGTATATTTCTCTTCAAGATCTGTCCTTGATGATACTAACCATATGTGCCTTTGTTCAGAGTTGGTTCAAAATGAATAGGGAATAAAGTAGACAGCTAAATGTCATAATCTTATTTCTAAGAAAATTTACCTCCTGAAGAGAAAAGCAATGATTGTTTGCAGGTGCAAATTTATTCAAATTCAGAAATTCAGAATCCAAGTAGATATGCTATGTCTTGAAGTTCAGATTCCAGCTACCGAAACTAATTACAAGTAAACTTTGAAATTACTCCTAATTTCATAAAGATAAAGTCTTAGAAAGAATTTACCTTGCATCCGCCCATGGTGTATGTGCCCAGATCTGATATGTACCAGCAGTTATGTACCAGCAACTTGCTAGTGGAGAACTGGCAGTTGTGTCATCTGTGAAGGCAGCTGTCTGGCCTGGCAGGGCACAGTCACTTCTCATGGTCACAGCATTTCAGCATCTGTTCCTAGGCTTTGCATATCCAGAAAATGGAATATATCCATGTACTTGTAGTTGATTAATCTCTGGGAATTAGCAAAGAGGCTGATGTGCAAAAGTAGAGTGCCAATTTAGAGCTTTACACTAAGAAACAAATCTGCCAAGTGGCTCAGAATGTTTATGTCAGTAAGAGACTGCAGCTTCCTAACATAAGGGGGTAAATAATAATCAGAAGTTTCCTGAGTGAACATAGACTTGGCACAAAAGGAATAGGTTGGATGGCCTTTATAACTGGTGTAATTAGGCCTGACATATTTCTCTCCAAATCGAGATTTACCTATTGTGAAAGTAGGGCACTTGTGTTCCCTGAATAGTGCTGAAAAGGCACTGAATTCTTGCTGACTGGTCTTATATCCAATTCCTTATTGGAGAACTGCACATTCTCTCTTCATTTACATTAATTTTATTGAGTAGGATTTGTCTTTATTTTATATTCATTAGAGTTTATACTCATTGGGTGGTAATAAGTGCTATATTTATGTTAGAATTTTGTAGTCAATTATGTTAAATTCTTGATTTGAAAACACAAACTTGTTCTCAAACCATCGATATATTAGGAAACGTTGTGAACATAAAGGAAGTGTCTTTTAATGAATAATTTAGTCTTCAAAAACACTAGGCACAAGGAAAAAATAAAACTTCTTTAAGATGAAATAAACTTCTTAGAAGATACAAAACACACCTGTAAACTATCTGCCTGCTTCCTTAGTTCCTTAGAAGGATCATGAGTTGCATGAATTCAAATCCATTTATAACTTTTCATCCAACTTCAGAAAATTCCCAGTCACCATTCCATTACTCACAATTCCACAACCAAACTCCAAGTCTCTTTGTCCCTAATTAAAATTTATTATTATTGCAGGTATGTATGTTAAATTATAAATAATTGAACAATTTTCACCAATTTTTTAAATTAAGAAAAATAACTTTCATTGGACAAATTTTACTTACCTGAGGAGAGATTAAGAGAGGAATATATGTTCAAGAGAGGAACATGGCTTCTCCAGAGTGGAAAACACACACACACTCACACACAAAGAGAACACATATTTAAAGGAACAAACCAGGTACTATTTTTTAAAAATTTATTTATTTTATTGAATCACCATGTGGAAAGTTACAAAGTTCTCAGGCTTATGTTTCAGTTATACAATACTCAAACACCCATCCCTTCACCAGTGCCCATATTCTACCAACAAAGACCCCAGTATACCTCCCAACCACCGTCCCCCCACCCCCCATCCCCACCTGCGTAATTGATAAATTTCACTTCATTTTCTCTTTACCTTGATTACATTCCATATTTCAACACAAAACTCACTATTGTTGGAGTTTCCCCCCAAGAAAGACAGCCCTATTGCCAAGGAAGCATTTGATAATTAGCTTTCCATTGCTGAGAATGGAGAGATATGAAGTCCTCCTGTTTCAAGTACATAGAATTTTTTTTCCTCCTTTCCACGCTGTAAATAGCTTAAGCTTGCTGTGGGGCGAGTGCACTCTCGGGCTCTCCGGGTGGCTCTGTCTCACCGCCCACATTCGGTGTTCTGGAACCTCAGTGTGTGGACTGGATCGGGATGGCCGTTGGCCAAAGACCGGCGAAGGAAGAACGAGGACCAAGCTGGTTGCTGATTACTTACCATTTATTCAATCTTCCATCTTTCTCATCTCCCGCACTCCCAGCTCCGGCCTCTCTCTGGATCTACTGCTGCCTCCTTCTCTAGTCTCTCCTCCTACTTGTCTCTCTCCCACCTTGCCCTCTAGGCTACACCCAGCTAGGTAGCAAAATCAACATAAGAAAGCCCTTCCTGAGGGCAGGGCATTCCAAAGCCCTTCCTGACTCTTAAGGTTTTTTCCTTTTCCTTAGACCAAACACTTAACATCTTAATACTAGTTGTTTTTGTATGGACATAGCAAGAGATACATTGAGGTTTGCAAGGCAGCTCTCCTGGCAACACCTTGCCACAGGCTCAGACCACAGCACTCAGGCCAGAGTAATCATTCCTCACCCTAGCAGGGTCCAAATCTAGTTATCACTGTTTGGCTCATGACAACATTTGTCCATGATCAAGCTCTTAACTTATAGTTAAGCATTAGGCACTTTGGCCAGGCCCATCTCAATGCCAGGGTAGCACACAACTCACCGCTTGCCCTGAGTCCTTCTCCTCCCACGTCGGGACCCTGCTTTGGGGATGCTAGGAAGTAAGGGCAGCTGAGGCTTAGGTCGAGACAACAGATGCCCTGGAGGAAAATATCATGTAGAGTCAAATGACTCCCAGGTTACAAAAGCATAACATTTGTTAAGTCTTCCTGTTTCCATACAAAAAGGACTTGCTCTGAATAAACTATGCAAAGGACTCAAGGAGAAGAGAAAAACATTATTTACAAGTCAACAGAACACTAAGAAAGAAGCTACAAATAAACAAAGAGGAATAGGAGCACTGTAATGGGAGTAACCCAATAAACCTAGACTACCTGAAGCTATGTTATCCTACACCACGCCACCAAGTTCATACCTGCTTAATAAATAGCCCTCATACTATGGCTGGCGCCACACCACCCAATGAGAAAAAAGGGTATTTCCCATCCTTGGACGGTGTAGGGCTATGGCTTAGTTCACAGTCTAGAGACATGGATGCAAGCAGTTTCTGCAGCCGAAAGTAGTCTAGTTGGCCTCGGATTCTGGTTGATCAGCAGCAACTCGGCCGCACAAAAGTGTGGCCACCCGGGTCGAATCTCGGCGGAGCATGCGCTGGTATTGGCCCGAGACTGCCCAAGCGTCCCGCTGTTCCAAGTACATAAATTTTTTTTTCTCTCCCATTCCCGCGCCTCTAAGTTTGTGCCTGCTTAATAGACCTCATAATATGGTGGACGCCACACTGCATTTCTCCCCGAAAAGGGAAAAGAACCGAGAAAGGAGGATATTTCCTCTCCTCGGCCAGCGTGAAGCTATGGCTTAGTTCACAGTCTAGAGAAATGACTGCTATTTTGATTACCTTCAATATTTCAAAAAAAAACTCATTATTATTGTTTGGAGTTTCCCCCCCCCCACAGTCAGACCTTCTAAAAAGGAACCGTTTCACATTGCTGACAATTAAGAGATATTTTGGATTTTTGTATAAAGTCCAGGGAAAATTCTGCCAATAATTGCATCACTGCAAGCTTTTACTTCCGTTTTGTGGTGCTCATATGATGGAGAAGCCTGGAGAGAGAAACCCTGCCCCACTGGTGCCTCATGGGGCAGTGGTTCCAATCACAGTCTGGAGGCATTTCTGCGAGCTGCTCATGTCCAAAGTAGTTCAGTTGCCTCCGGGATCATGCTCGTGCAACAGCGGAAAAGTACTATTTATTTTTTAAGTGTGTGTATTTGATATTTTGGTGATATGCCTCAGTTTTATTTTTTAAGCATAAATCCTGTGATTTTTTAATTGTGCAGTTTTACATAGCAAGTAATTTATAAGAAAGCATATCAGGATTTAATTTCTTTAATATTATTCACATGTAGAAATTGATGAGTAACTGAAGAACAAGCAACTGGTTAGAGGCTCAAGAGAATCAATCTATCTGCTCTAATACATGAAAACCTTGAGATCCTTATTCCATATATAGGAGCTAATCTAACTTTTAACGTGGCTTTCAGTTAAGTTAATGATAACCATTATATACTTGGAGGTGTTATAGCATATTGAAGGTATCTAGTCTGGGACACTGCTGTCTGTGTTCAGGTCCTGTGTGACAATGTGAAGGTTGTGTAATATGGCCTGTTACCAGTTGGCCCCATGAATCTCCCATCTGTATCCTTGTCCTTTGTAACATGATTTTCAATTAGGATTAAAAATTTATTTTCTTGCCCCCTCACTCTAGGCTGGCTGTTCAACCTGATCTAATGAACAAAATATGGCAGAGATCTTTGTGTACTGTCCAAGGTTAGTCCTCAGGAGCCTTTGAATATTTTTGTTCCTTTCGCTGGAGCACTGTTACCACCATAAGAACATGACCAGACAAACCTGCTAGATAATGTGAGGCCATCTGACTCAGTCACCCCAGTATCCTCAGATGACAAGCCTACAGCCAGAAATATTAATGAGACTACTCAGAATCCCAAGCTCCCAGTGATTCGACAGCTAATTGCAGAGACATGAGTGAGGTCAGTCAAGATCATCTGAGCAAGGTCCAGATCAGCAGAATCATTATTTTATACCATTAGATTTTGTAGTTGTTGCACTTAATGATGCATTTAATGTCTCTGTCCAATTTGAAAAATGGGGAAAATAATAGTTTTGAGGATTAAATTTGTTAATAAAAGATACTTGAAATATCTTAAATATTAATCTGTTGTCTAGTTGTCTGGTAAATAAAATGAGAGAAGAAAGCTAGTTATTTTTTTCTTTGAATCTCAATATTTTCTTAAACTTTTTTTATTATTTTGTTTTACAGACTTACAAACTTTCATGATTACATTTTAGTCATACAATGTTTGAGTACTCATCCTTCCACCAGTGCCCATTCTCCACCACCAATGTTCCCAGCACCCCCACCCCTTCCCACCCCCTGCCTCTGTGGTAGGCACATTCCCTCTTACTCTGTGTCTCTGTCTCTGTCTGTCTCTCTGCTTCTCTCTCTCTCTCTTTTTCGGGTGTTATGGTTTGCAATACGAGTACTAAGTGGCCATCATGTTTGGTCCATAGCCTACTTTCAACATGCATCTCCAATCCTGAGCAAGCCCTCCAAGCATCATTCATTTAGTGGTCCCTTCTCTATCCCAGCTATCTTTTCCCCCAGCATGTGAGACTGGCTTTCAAGATTTGGAGCAATCCTCCTGGCATTTATCTCTACAATCCTTAGGTGTTAGTCTCCTATTATGTTAGAAAGCCAGTTATTATTATTTCTTCTCCAGAGTCTGAGGTATGATTTGGCTCAATTAGATGGTTATTGCTTAGATTTTTATATAGTTGCAGGCAGACAATGATTATGGCTGGGTTCATCTTTAAGACTAATTTACTGTCCTTGAGTGTCAGTCTCATAGTATGCTATTTTATATTCCATAAATGAGTGCAGTCATTCTGTAGAAACAAGGGCCAGGAATATTGCTTTGTATTTGGAAGCCTATCTCATGAACTGGGGGAGAAGGCAGCTGGAATAGAGAAGGTATCACTAAGTCAATGACGGTTGGAGCAATCATTCAGAATGGGAGATGTGTGCTGAAAGTAGATAAAGGACTAAATGTGATAGCCCCTCAGTATCTATATTGCAAACCATAATGCCCCAAAATAGAGAGAGAGTATGGGAGAAATTTTCTGCCATAGAGGCAGGGGGAGTGTTGGGAAGGGGGGCGGGCGGATACTGGGGACATTGGTGTGGAAAATGTGCACTGGAGGAAGTATGGGTGTTCGATCATTGTATGACTGAAATTCAAACATGAAAGCTTTGTAATTGCATCTCATGGTGATTCAATTAAAAAAAGACTAATTTTCTTAATAGCTGGACTCAAAGACTCAAATATTGGGGAATGGACTCAAATATTGGACAAAAGGAACTCAAATACCCTTTCTCTAACTCTACTTACTTTTTGGGGTTCTCTTCAAGTAATGACACTGAATAGTTTAACTTATTAATAGGAACCTGAGGATTCTCAGAGAAACAAAAAAGCAAAAAAGCAACAACATGCTCTTTTCAATTCAGGAACCATGAAGAGTCATTTTGATGCATTTTGTTCATAAGATAGTCACAAATACCAAATTTTAAGTAAAGTAACATATCCCACTTCAATGGTGCACATTTTTTTGTTGATTCCATGTTTTGAGTATTGTGAATAATGCTACTATGAACACAAATTACAGATATCCTTTGATTAGTATATTAGTATATTTTTATATTAGTTTATTATTATATTAGTATATTTCATATAAATATAAGAAGACCAAGGACCTCCGACTCCGGGCACATCTTTTTAATTTCACCGTTCTTCCTGCATTAACATATGCCTCAGAGACCAGGGCCCTACGCAAACAGGATGAGAACGCTATTCGGGTATCCCAAAGAGGAATCGAAAGAGCTATGCTGTGAGTATCACGTCTCACTCAAGTGAGAGAAGGAATCTGGGGTTCCGACCTCTGTCAACGGTCAGGAATCAGGGACGCTGTCTTATTTGCCAAGACATCAAAAACCAGATGGGCCGGACATGTAATGCGATTCAGAGATGACTCTGGACTAGAGCTGTTACTGACTGGATTCCACGGGACGTCAAAAGACCGCTTGGCCAACCACCAACGAGATGGTCAGACTTCTTTGTCAAAACTCTGAATGAATGGTTTGAGGCTCTTCCTGTTCCTGGAGCAAGCAGATATCATTGGGCTACACTAGCACTCAACAGGGACAAATGGAGACGCTACTGGTGCCCACTCGAACAAATCGAAGATCAACGGGAAAACAAGTGATACAAGTGATTCCATATAAATACCTAAAATTGTCATTGCTACATCATTTGGAATTTTTTTTATATAGGGGTCTCCCTAGCAGTGATTGGGGGATTGAGGACTATTCCTGAAACACTTGTCTTTTTGGTCCAGTGGTGTGGACCTTGTGGTTTGGTGTTGCTACCTGACAGTGTTTGGGGACCACTAGAGATGCATTAAGAAATGTTTTAGTAGTGAATTATGCATTTCTAAAGACCTCATTTTATCCCTTTTAGCTACTTTCTTGGCCCTTATGTCTTTATTTTTTAAGACATCTTGTACCTTTTAATACAGAGGCTTAGCCAATTTGCATTTCCACCAAAAGCATAGTAGAGTTTATTTTTTATGTTCATGCTAATACTTGTCTCCAATAATGATATGTTGCTTTCATGACATGAAGAGATATCTAATTGTGGTTTTAATTCATGTTTATCTTAATTTCTAAAGTAATATGTGATGTTGAACATTTATCACCTATGTTTCTGGGCCATTTGTATATCTTCTTTGGAGAAGTGTCTATGAGTTATTTGCCTATTTTTTTAATTAAATTACTTGTAATTTTATTTTGAATATTTGTAAATCCTACGTAGATATTAAACCATTATCTATTTCAGTTATTAAATTGCTTTTCTTGTGGTAATTTTCTTTTGCTGTATAAAAGAGTCTTGATATGATGTAGTCCCATTTGTTTATTTCTTTGAGTTCAGTCTCCAGTGGCATACGTAATGCTCGTCTTGGAATGTATTACTTTTTCTATTAATTTTATTGTTTAGGGTAATATATGCAATATTTAATCCCCTCTCTCTGTGTATATGTGTATAGTTTATATATACATACATATACATATATATATATATGTTTGGGGGCCACACCCAGGGGTTTTTAGTGCTTACTCTAGCTCTGACTCAGATACTCTTGTTGAGGCTCAGAGGACCATATGGGGTGCAGGGGATTAAATGTGGGTCAGCCACATGCAAGGCAAGTGAACTACTCACTGTATCATCTCTCTAGTCCTACCTTAAGTTAATTTGTATAAGCTAATAAACAATCACTGTCACTGTCATCCTGTTGCTCATCGATTTGCTCAAGAGGGCACCATTGTGAGATTTGTTGTTACTGTGTTTGGCATATCGGATATGCCACGAATAGCTTGCCAGGCTCTGCCATGTGAGCGAGATACTCTCAGTAGCTTGCCAGGCTCTCCAAGAGGGGCAGAGGAATCAAACCCTGGTCATCTGCGTGCAAGGCAAATGCCCTACCACTGTGCTATCAACAATTCTTTGCTACCTGTGGCATATTTGATATGCCAAAAGCATTAACAAGTTTTATTTTCAGATTGAAGAGGCAGTATTTGACTCAAGCACTTGAGCCAAATGATCTTTCTCCACTCCTTGGAGTTTCCACATGGTTAAAACCTGATCTCTTTTTAACACACACTCCAAGCACACACTGGCCAGATAGTTCCCAGGGACACCTTTCCTATAGTCAAATTTTGCCAAAGAAGTTATATACCATTGAATCAGACTTGCTCTATGTCTCTTCATCCCTAAAACTTATGCCTTATGTTCAGGTAAATTAAATTCTGTTCTGACCATTAACTTGATGGGAAAACTTTCATAAGACTGTTCAAACGTTCTAATTCTAGTTTTGTACATTTTCCCTTTGGAGATAGGACAGAATAAAATTTGAAAAGATAATATATAAGCAGCACACAATCAAGTGCCATCTCAGAATATCTACTGATAGAAACATTTGTTCTCCCATCTGATGGGATAATTTAGATGGGAGAACATGTTCTTGTGCATTCCTAGGCTTTAATTCTGTTTTTTACATTACTCTTTACTTGGGGCTACATCTTGTCTAATTAGTCAAATTTTATCTTTCTTTGGTGATAATGCAAAAACATTTTTATAATGAATTTTTGAGCACTTACTGTATGCCAGCACAGTGTAAACATTTTCTGCATATTATTTCATTTAGTACTCTTATAGCTTCATGAGATACACATTATTGTTTCGCTTTTACAGATTATGGTTCAAGATTGCCAAAAAATGATAATTAGAGTACAATTTCAATGCCAGATCTTTGTCACTTTTGTTCATTTGTTATACCATGTATACAGTGTTAGAATTAACCCACCTTGATCCAACTGTGCCTTAATTCTTTATCATTCCTTACAGAAAAGTATTATTCAATAATGTATAGTAAAATGACTAGGAGATTACTTCCTCCAAGGGATAAAATTGACAAAAGAAAAAAAAATCTTGCCATCTATAACTTAAAGTTAAATAGAAGCTTCATACTGCAGGGTTTCTTTTTATTTTTAAATTTTTATAGCATTACAAAGCCATTCGTGATTGAATTTTAGTCAAACAGTATTTCAACACCCATCCTTCCACCAATGTACATTTCCCAGCACCAAAGACATGCTGCAGTTTTTTTCTGCCAGTCAAGCCACTGAAATTATAACATGTTTATATGGTGAAAATAATTCAAAGTGTTCCTTAACCAGATCATTGGCTTCATTTTAGGATCAAGTTAAGAAATATAAAGAGGAAAAATTTTATTAAAGAGTTATGTGAAACTATATGTTTATTCAGCTATAGAAGAGGAAACCTCTCTAGAAATAGTACAGGGGTAAAGGCATTTGCCTTGTATATGGCCAGCTCTTGTTTGATCCCTGTACCTCATATGGTTTCCTGAACACTGCCAGGGGTAATCCCTGAGCACAGACCCAGTAGTAATCCCTGAGAATCACGAGTATTGTCCAACCCTCTTCAACCAACTTCCCAAAAAAGAATAGAAATATGATGTAAAAAGAATTTTTTTCTATATTTATTTTATTTTTATAAAAGTAATCCACAATGGCTCATTACAGATAATATTCAAACACCAATCCCATCACCGAGCACTTTTCTACCACAATAAAAGTTAAGTGTGTGAGGGTTGTTGTATTTCATTCTGGAGCCATTTAATCCTGAATATAAAGGAATAGAAGCAAGTATGTTAGAAACCAAACAAATGTGTGATACTTTTGATAAGTAAGAGAGGTAGAATATAAGAGGTCACTCTCTTGCCTGAGCTTTAGTTTATAGTCTCTGATGAGATTACATGGCACCGGGGGCATTTTGTGGGTGTAACTGCCAAGCTACTGGAAAAGTAGGGAGCTGGGAGGAGGAGGCCAGCTTGGAGATCTCAGTCAGGGGTTCCCATGTAAAAAGAATTTTGAGAAAAGAAGAGGCAATGTGAAAATGGGAGAGTGAAAAATTAGGCTAATTTTAATGGATATTTACTATTTAGAATAAGAAGACTGAATGAAGAGTGAAAAACACAATCATAAATAACTTAGTAATTCTTGGTGAATTAATTTAAAAACTTAAAATATCAGGAATAAATATGAGAGTAGACGATCAGAGTAAAGTGAAGTAAGGATTTATTTTATCACTCACATGTCAATTAAATTTATAAACCATTGTAACTGAACAACTAGTTGACCTTGGGAAATAGTGCTAATATGAAAGACTTATTTGCAAGGCCCTACCAACATGCAACTTCTCATTTTTTTTTAATAATGTAGGAGTACTGATATTTATTCAGCCATTGAGTAAGCCGACTGAATTGAGCATGAACTCTACTATCTACTAATTAATAAAAGAATTAATTTAATTCTATTCTGAATGTTAACTTTATAAACTTTATTTTATTATTTTATTATTATCCCCCCCACTTTTTGATTCACTGTGAGATACAGCTACAAAGTTTTCTTGTTTGAGCTTCGGTCATATAATCATCAAACACCCATCACTTCACCAGTGCACACTTTCCACCACAAAAATCCGGAGTATTCTCCCCCCCACACACACCACCCACCTTCCAACCCTTTCCCTGCTTGTGTGGCAGACAATTTTCCCCATACTCTGTCTCTACTTTGGTTACATTTGATATTTTGACACCAGACTCACCACCACTCAAATCTGCCAAAAAGGCAATGCTAGACGATTTGTTTTGTATTTCTTGTTATGGATAGAATATAATGTCCAGGAAATTCTGTGTCATTCTTTTTTTTTTTTTTTTTTTTTTTTTTTTTTTATTGAATCACCAAGTGGAGGGTTACAAAGTTCTCAGGATTATGTCAGTTATACAATATTCAAATACCCCTTCCTTCACCAGTGCCCATCTTACATTCCCAACCCCCCCAGTCTATCTGCCGCCCCCTCCCACCTCCCTAGTCCCCACCCTTATACGTGATAGGTTTCACTTCATTTGCGCTTATCTCGATTACATTCCATGTTTCAACACACAACTCACTACCGTTGCTGGGGTTTCCCCCCAAAAAGAAAAAGACAGTCCTATTGCCAATGAGGCATTTGATAATTCTCCATTACTAAGCATATAGAGATATTAAGTCCTGCTGTTTGTTACATAACTTTTCTTTTTCCCCCTTGCCCCGCGCCACCGAGTTCACGCCTGTTTAGTAATCGCCACGCTGTCTGACAAAGGGAAAAAAAACCGAAGAGGATGGTTATTTCCCGTCATCAGCCGGCGTGGGGCTCTGGCTTAGTTGATAGTCTAGTAGAGTGTCTGGAAGCAGTTTCTGGAACCAAAGCTCTTGCGCTGATATCGGCTCCGGCTCGAGATACCACCAGCGTCCCGCTGGTCCATGTACCTAATTTTTCCCCTTATTTCCCATTCCCACGCCACCAGGTCTGTTTGCTTAATGGACATCACACTATGTTTGACACCACGCCACGTTTCTTCCCGAGAAAGAAGGATATTTCTTCTCAGCCAGCGTGGGGATATAGCTTAGTTCAGTCTAGAGAGATGGCTACCATTTTGATTGCCTTCAATATTTCAACAAAATACTTACTATTCTTGTTAGGAACACCCACAAAAGTCCGACCCATTAAGAAGGAACCATTACATACTGCTGATACTAAGATGACATTAAGTCGCGCGGCCGCGGCAGCGGCCACGCGGTTTTGGGTTTCTGTCTAAAGTCCAGGGAGAAAGTTGAAGGAGAGAGAGAGAGATTTCCGCACGGGGGACCTGGCGGAAACTCTCAAGTCACATACTGCAGGTTGCTGGTGGGCTGCCGGTGTCCCAAGCAGCTCCGTCCTCTTCGTCAGTCATTCTGGGGGTGCGGGCGCGGAGGAATGGGAAAGCCCACGTGGCTGCACTCTCTTTAAGTGTCCGATGTGGGCGGAGACCGGTACTTCCCCGCCCTCGATCCCCCGCCAGCCGCGCCGCGCACTTGGGTGCGTCTCTCCATTTTGTGCTCAGAAGTGGGATAGATGCTGTGTGCAGGTTGCTGGTGGGCTGCCGGTGTCCCAAGCAGCTCCGTCCTCTTCGTCAGTCATTCTGGGGGTGCGGGCGCGGAGGAATGGTGTGTCATTCTTTTCTGGGAGTTTTAGTTTACAGTTTCTGGGTCTTGGCCATTGATGAGATTACATGGCTCCAGGGACAGTTTGTGGGTGTGACTAGCAAGCTTCTGGAAAACTGGGGACCTGGGGGGAAGAAGACCCAGTCCTGATCCAAGCAGGCTTGGAGATCTTAGTCACAGTTTCCCACATATCTGGGTTTTCCTGCTAGTCCACTCTCTGCTTAGGTTCATTTCGTTTTGGGTGAGGCTTGTACCCCTTTAGGTGAGGCTCATCTGAGCATGTGGAGAGTGGCCTTGAACATGGTGGTGATTGGGTTCTGGTGGTTTTAGGCTGCCAGGGTTCTGCTTGATGCAGGGAGGGAAACTCAACCTGCCCCCCTCTGAGGTGCCCCAGTGAAGACAGCCTGGCATGGGGTCAGGACATTCTGTGATGCTCTCTTCTGGGAGCTTTAGTTCATAGTCTCTGGGTCTTGGCCATTGATGAGATTACATGGCGCCAGGGGCAGTTTGTGGGTGTGACTGCCAAGCTACTGGAAAACTGAGCACCTGATGGGAGGAGGCTGAGTCCTGATCCAAGTGAGCCTGGTGCTCTCAGTCATGGGTTCCCACCTACCTCTGAGCTACAGGCCCTAAGTGCATCTTCTGATCTCTTTTGAGATTTATGGATCTCTGAAATAAGGCCAATAAATGAGCTTATATAGCTGGGCCGGAGGTGGTTTGTGGGTGTGTGTACCACATATCTAAATTTTGGCCATTTGATTCTGGCTAAACTTGGCCCCAAGTTGTTGGGTCTGCACAAAGGCACAGCAGCAATTTTGGGGTATCTGGAAGCCTGAAGGCATCATCAAGCTGCTGATGCACTTGTTCCACAGGTACAGGTTTACCTGCTGGTGGCACCATACCCCTGCAACTTCTCATTATACTTGTTACATTTAATAGAGCAACAGCTAAAACATGCAAATCCAAAGATTTAATATGTAGATGATAATTTTCATAATTATTATTTATCTAATGCCGCATACATGTAGAGCAGTATTTATATTTGTCTCATATTAACACTTTTATTTTAAATTTTATTGAATTACCATGAGATAGTTACATGCTTTCATATTTGGGTTACAATCACACAATGATCAAACACATATCCCTCCACCAGTGCACATTAACACTTTTTTACGCAGAAAAATGCTTACCTGCCCACCTTCTTTCATATTATTGTGGTATTTATTACATATTTTACATATTTGAAACTTTGTGCTTCACTTTAATATGATTAAAAACTAAACTAAACATTTTTATGTTTTATGCTCTCACTTAAATTTGAGTTGCAAATAAAATAACTAACAATTTTATATAGTTGTAATGGAACTATGTTGTTTTACTCTACCTCTTTTGATTTTCTGGTTCCAACTCTCTTTTCTCTCCCTCTGAAGAATTCTCTCTCATGATTCACCTCAGTTTGGAAAGATTACTAGAATATATTTCTCCTTTTTAATTCTTTGTTTGGTTTGTTTGTTTTTGGATGATAGCTGGTGGTGCTCAGTGCTCACTCTTGGCTCTGTGCTCGGGGATTACTCCTGCAGATTCTGGGGACCATATGAAGTGCCAGGGATCAAACCTGCCTCAGCCATGTGAAGCAAGTGCCCTAACCGCTATACTGTTGCTCTGTCCTCCTTTGGCCTTTTCTCTCACTAGTCTCTCTGGGATGGGGTAAAACCCAAACATCACCAATTCAGTTTTTACTTTAGCTGACAGAGTATATATATGTATATATATGTATATATATATACATATATATGTGTGTGTGTGTTTGTGTGTGTGTGTGTGTGTGTGTGTGTATTCCTTCTAGCAGGAAGAGGAGAAAAATTTAAGTGGAAGTTCACAGGTGCAGGAGATAATATGTTTACATCTCACATAGAACTTGTGTTTTGCTTGGTCCCTCTTTCCTTATTTTCCAACTACAATATGACTCCCCAATTGCACTGTGGTCTTTCCCATTCCAATGTGTTTGAACAGGTTGTTTCACTTTGATGAAACACTAGTCATTTAAGATGTAAATGAAATGCTATCTCTTTGCGTGGTTATATTAGTTTTCTCTACTATTTTTCTGTGACCAAACTCTAATTTGCATTAGAGCACAATGAGTACATTTGGTTTCCTATTAGTCTCCTTATTTGACTAATAAGTATGAGATTACATCTGAATTTATAATTTTTTTCTTTTTTAAAAAATTATTTTATTTTTATAAAGTTGTTCACAATAGATCATTACAGTTAATATTCAAACACCAATCTTACCACTTTGCACCTTCCTACCACCACAATAGGAAAGTATGTGAAAATTGTTTGTATGTCATCCTGGAGCCATTTAAGCCCTTGTATAAGAGATTACAAACATATATGTTAAACCCAAACAAATGTGTGCTACTTTTGGTACATCAGTGGGCTAGAGTATAGGAGGTTGTGGGGTCACAAATGCGGCCCTGTGCCAGGACATTCTGTGTGTCTCTTTTCCGGGAGCTTTGTTTCAATCTCTGAATCTTGGTTATTAATGAGATTATATGGCTCTGGAGGCAGTTTGTGGATGTGACTGCCAAGCTACTGGAAAACTGGGGAACTGGAGGGAGGAGGCCCAGTCCCATTCTGAGTGAGCTTGGAGATCTCAGTGACGGGTCCTGCATACCTGGTTTTTCTGCAGGTTCCCTCTTAGGTGAGGCTCCTCCGAGCCTGTGGAGAGTGGCCTTGAGCATGGCGATGTGGTTGGGTTCTGGATGTTTTCGGCTGCAGCATTCTGCTGTGGGGAAGAGAAACTCAACCTGCCCCCCTCCAAGTAGCCCTGGTGAAGACAGTCTGACATGCGTGAGTTTATAATTTTTAGAACAGAGTCTGATACTCAGAAAACACTGAGCATTTCATATTGAATAAATATGAGATATCTTTCTTAATCAAATATCCATCTAACTGGACTTAATATTCTCTTTTTTCCCTTTAAATTCATATTGTCCTTCTTTATTATTATTCTCAGGGTTATCACTGTCACTATTACTGTCACTATCATCCCCGTTGCTCATCGATTTGTTCGAGCGGGCACCAGTAACATCTCCATTGTGAGACTTGTTGTTACTGTTTTGGGAAAACTGAATATGCCATGGGTAGCTTGCCAGGTTCTGCCATGTGGGCAAGATACTCTTGATAGCTTGCTGGGCTCTCCGAGAGGGGCAGAGGAATCGAACCCAGGTTGGATACATGCAAGGCAAATGCCCTACCCACTGTGCTATCCTCAGGGTTAGCAATATTTTTTAAATTATTTGTCAGTATTTTTATTCCTGTCATCTTATTCTAGTTGTCTTTTGAAGCAGCCACTAGAGGCCCAGGTGTCTCCACAAGGTCCACAACACCAGTATATCTGCTGACTTTCTGACACTATGACCAGAGTCAATATGGCAACCACATTCAGAACAGTTGTAAGTATAATTTTAATTTAGTAAAAATTAAAAATTACAGTTAGCTGTAATTAGAGCCCAGAAAAGGGCAAAGAAGAAACCCAAAGTGGAAAATCTGTGAGTTTAACTCAGTGACCCAAATGAATGGTTTCAAAACCCAGTTAATGCCAGGCGTTCCCTGGCTATAGTAACTCCTGTTCTCCCTAACCAAGAGAACAGGAATCAAGAGTCAAGGTCCTAGTCACTGACCCCCAGAGAAAGAAGAGGGGGAGAGAGAGAGAGAGAGAAGAGAGAGAGAGATGGCATGATCATTGAGAATGATGGGTTGTCCCATACCTAATATACTATAATTACCAAGACTTCTAACAAGTGTCAAAATCTTACAACAGGTATTTCAAAAGATGTAGAATAAGCTATGCTGCTCTTCTAGAACTCCAAGACCTCCTATGGGAACATTTCTAATTTCTTATATTATCTTTTACCCCTAGGAGATTTAAACCCATGAAGAAAACCCATCTTACTCATTCCTCTTTTTTTCTCTCAAATAACCACCAGGAATATGGCATATAGTCTTTTCACTTAATTTACACTCAACATCTTTTTCCAATGAACTCAAGTGTCTAAGTTACATTCTCCAAGACATAAAGCTAATGGTAATATTTTAATCCAATGTACTTTACAGTGACTTTCAGATCACTTTCTTGGAATTCCTTCATTCTGTTATTAAAATATTCCCTTACCTTTAAATGTGATGACTAGAGCTTTATGGAGTGTGTAAATAAACAGCTATGAATAAATGAGGGGGAAACACTGAGTCCTTTTTTCTTGGTAATGACAAATTCAACCAGTATTTTATCTAGTGCCTGAGAAACTAAAAGCTTATCACTGTGGTTCTGAAATGAAATCTTCTGCATACTGACTGTTCATTGCTCTGGACAAGCTTGGATGTGCTGACTAGTATTTGATACAGTGACTCTGATACAGTGTAAGATTTCAGAGTGGCAGAATGATATCAGTTTTTCACAGAACTTAGCTGCAATTTGATTGGGAAAAAAAAGTTATCTGAGGTGACTGAGCAGTAACAGCATATGCATAAAAATGCTCCAATAGTCAAGGAAGGGTAAAGTATCCACTTTATCAAAATGACTTATACAATAGAGAAAAATAATCCTACTTTTATTCCAGCCTTATATATCATTAAATGAGCACTATAAAATGCCACTGATTTCCTTTCTTGCTTTTTTATCACTACCAGTTCAGACATAAGATTATTCTAAAGAGTAAAAGGACATTCTATCCTATAGTTCTTCACATGGAGAATGACAAGTGCTGATATAATCTCCTCATTTATGTATCTTAATGAATTTATTGACTATTTAATGAGAATCATTATATTTAAATGTGGAAAGATGAAATTAGTCACAGGCCTGACCTCCAAGGAGCTCAAAATCCACTTATTAAAAAGAGAAAAGTAAATCATTGGCTATTTTAAATCAGAATGTTATGATGTAAATTTTATATGGATATGTTTTAGTGTGAAGAAAATTACCTTTTAATTTGTTCATGTGGAAAAATAGAATTTTGAGAGAGCTGGATGTAACAAGAAGATATCCTGGAATATTTTCTGAGGTAGATTTTGAATTTTAGAAGCATCTTTTCTTTGGGTACACTAAACTCAACAGATTCTCATTTGAAGGGTAAATTATTAAAGAAGTTGGTTGCTGAATGTAATAATTAAATAATTTTAGGTAGAAAGAGAATCTGCATCAGTTTGTTTAGCATGAATTATGTCCATATTTCAACAAAAGCAAGGCAAATTGTTTTCTGCTGTAGTTCAAACAAAGTCAAGGTATTTTTACTTAGTTAAAATATAAAAAAATAGTTAAAACAATAAAAAAATTATTTCTCTGGATTTTACCTATATTCTCCCTCTGTATTTTACTTAAATAAATAATTAAAATTATTTCTCTGGATTTCTACTTAATTCTAAGTTTGTTATCCTTGAAAAACATAGTCAAAAATGAAATGCAAGCATCATAATAAGGGTATAAGCATCACTGGAGTTGATAGTGATCCACATTAGGATGTTATGGCAGAAGAATACCTGGATATATAACTGTGGGCATTAGGCAGAGTGATGGGTGAAATGTAATGCTCATGGGAAAATATGAAAATGGTACAACTAAAGTTTATATGATATGTTCTTTATTTCAATATAGGTCAAATGTCTGTTTCATCTTGGTCCAGATCATGGTTATTAGAATTTATATGTGATAAAGATAGAAACAATATCTAAAGATTCAATTTATAGAATTATCAATGTTCTGTAGCTGCCAAGAATATCAATATAGGAACAGAAAATTGAGAACTTGATTATTATGAAGTTCCACTGATTTTTTTCCTTTCTATTTTTGCTTTTAGTTTCTGCCTATTAAAGATAATTTTAGCTACCACTAACCAGTATCTACTACAAGGAAACTGAAATTCATGAAGTAAAATAAATGTACTTTCTGGAGAAGTGATTCTAAGCCTTCTATGTTCCCACTTACGTAAACATTACCATTATGGAATTTAGATAATTTTAAAGAAAAATAATTAAACATTAGGGTCAGAGAGATAATACAGTGGGTAGGGTGCTTATCTTATATGTTGCTCACCTAGTTCAATTCCCAGCACCTAGTATAGTACCCTGAGCCTCACCAAGAGAAGTCTCTAAGTGAAGAGGCAGAAGTAAAACCTGAGAGCAATTGAGTGCAGTGCCAAAAAACAAAATAAAACAAAAAGCTGAAAATATTAGGAAGTACCAATATTATATTAGCAAGTAACTTGAGAAAGTGTATATTTAAAAGATAAGTAAATAAGTACTATAAACTGAGTGCTATAATCATAAGATGTTTGGATTCTGAGATTCTAAAGATTCTAATTATTGGTTCAGGACTAAACTTTATGTAGCTATGTGTCTTATACTTTTAATAGACTAGTAGGCTCTCATTCACCCTAAAATAGAGTTTTACACAGACACACACCACCATTCTCTTCTGGTTTATAGTTTATTTTGATAGATCTTCTGTGAACCTTAAGGGAGATCCTTTGTATATAAATCTTTTCTTTAAAGTTTTGCTGTATGGAAAAGTTTTGCTGTATGGCCTTACTTTGGCTAGGACCCTTTGAACTTCTTGAATCCGGTTTCACACATTCTTCATCTCAATTCTGGAAAATTCTTAGTTACAATTTCTTTCACTAGTAATTCTTCTTTCATCTTGCCTGCCTATTCCTTGGGACTCCCACGATCTTATATTGTTCCTCTTGAGCTCATACCATAGTTTTCTACTGTATGCTTTAGCTCTTAAGACCATTTCTTTTCTGTTTTTTTCTAAAGGTTTGCTGCATTTCATCTTGGAATTCACTGAGTGTTTTTTCCTCTGTTGTTATCTGGTGCTTAGGGTTTCCACTGAATTTTTATTTTACCTATCATGCATTCCAGTTATGCCCCTTCAAATTGTAGTATATCATTTCTGTTCTCATAATTTCTGTGATTTATTGATTACCTGTACCATTATTTCTTTGTGCTCATTAAACATCTTCAACATGATATCAATAAAATCATTAGCTCAGAGGCTATAAAATTAGTTGATACTGGTTGCACAGTCTGAGCCATTATCTTTACTCATTAAGCTTGGTAGGCTTCTCTGTGGGTTTTTCATTGTCACTGCCCTCTTAAAGAAGAAGCTCTCTGAGTGTTCCTCTTTGCCTTCCCTGCTCCCAGTAAATATTTCTGTTTCTTGTTTATGATTTTGTTGCCATGTGTGGGTTTTCAGAGTACTTCTTATGCCATCTTCGACCTTCCTATCCTTTGGCTGCAATTTGAGACTATGATTTTTTATCATGAACTCCGAATTTGTGGATTTTTTTCTGCAGTGATTAATTGTTGAGAATTGTACAAAATATGCAGTTATTTTCTGGTTGTTTTTGTTTGGGGTGGCAGAGCCAATGGTGCTCAGAGCTTAGTTCTAGCTCTGCACTTAGTGGCCACTACAGGCAGTATTAGAGGGACCATCTGTGGTGGCAGAAATCTAACCCAAGTCAGTCACATGCAAGGCTAGTGTCCTACCCACTGTGCTATCTCCTCAGTTCCTTTGGTTGTATTTTAAGGGAATTTTCTCCTAGTGCAGCCTATTCCTCCATGATTTATGACATGCCTGAAAGCCTTTGACAACAAAAGTATATTGAGTTCATATTTTTAATAATTAGGTCTTGAAATAACGATGTTCATATATTGTACCATTTCTAGTATGCAAACCTTGGGTTTAGGAAAGAGATGCTTTAAAAGATTTTATTTCGTTTTGATGCTAACACTTAAATGTAATTTCAGTAAAACTAATTAATTTGTTAATTTCCCTACTCAAAGATAAATATGTTCAGAAGAAAAGTTGATTATCAGTCTGAGGGGAAAATTGCATTTTAACATATTTAACAGTCACTTATTGTAGTTGTCTTCCGCTCTACCTGGGCTACCATCTCCAACTAGATTCCTCAGCTTATTTTTTTCTCTTCTTCTATTTCTGGTTTTAAAACAAAAAGAAAGAAACTACAAGAGGTAATTTGTCTAAGAAAAACAAGGCATTCTAGAAAGAAGTCTCCATTTTGAAGCATCCACAGGCCGTATTGATAAGCTTCCAAGTACTTCAAAATAATGTGATGTTATTTTACATCACAAATAAGAAAATAAAACCCTTGTAGATACAACCTAAGGCAGAAGTTGGGATGATAAATGTGACTACATTTGAATGTATGAGTTTTACAAACTGCATGTCCTCAACATATAATTTAACAAAAACATAAAGATATGTAAAATCATCGGTAGTGATTGTATCCATCCCTAGTTATTGTCTAATGATCCTTTAATTATAATGTTTCTATGATGAGATGTGAGGTTTTAACCTAATGTGCACAGATTCTACCATCTCAGTTGTTTGCAAAGATAGTTGTTCATAACACATTCTACATTGCCAAGAATCGTGTTACAAGATTTAGGACAGAACTGGACAGTGTAGCATGGCAACTATAGCTTTGTCAGTCCTCCAACTTTCCTTGTAAGGTTCTTGAAAAATTTTGTGTTTTTCTTACCTAATCAATAAATGTATCTTAAGCATTTTCTCCTTGAAGAAATGGGTGCATTCAAGATTTCAAAAATGACAAATTTAAATTCCAAATTATAATATAGAGAATTAAACTTTATAATATTTTTTAAGAAAAAAGCTTTATATCTAAAAGCTATCAGATGTATAACAAAACCAAATCTTTAGAAAACATCATTTAAATAATATGATAGGAATAATTAGCTGAATAAAATAAATTCTATTTCAAAATTGCTTATAATGGTAAATTATAAAAATAAATCACAGGTGCAAATATTTTTTTCCTTCAAGTGATCATGTTTTACCTGCAAAATTGTCTTTATTTTCTTAGTAGTAAAATTAAGGTGATATAAAAACAACCTGACTTTTATTTGTTTCCACAAGCTACAAAAATCTTCTTTGATTTATTTTTAATTTTGCTATCTGCAGAGATATCCAATATAATTTTAAACGGAAGTTTCCAGAGAAATTAAAGTATTGATCATCATCCCTATGTTTATTATCTTTTTTTCAAATGAATAGCTTAAAACTTGATAGTATTTAAAAATTCTATGAATCATTACTTCTCTCATTTTACATGAATAGACAAGTTCAAAAATATCACTTTTGGCATAATTCTGCATGAACTAGTAAGGCTATAAGTGAGTCATAGTTGATGTGTTTAAAAAGCTCTCACTTGTCTTGATTCCTGCACTTTTATTGCCTTGGTCATGCAGTTTAGAAAACTTTCTAGTTCTTCCTTTTCAACTATTTACTCAACAAAAATAGACACACTGCAGTTGTATGGTAGACTCAAGAGGACAATATTATCATGTTCTAAAGATATCAGTTTGCTAAGCAAAATATATACACTAAAAGAAATTAATTTTAATTGTTAAAGGAGAAGTGTATGTGATGGAAGAGGGCATAGTATGTCAAAAAAGTCAGAGGAAATGGCAACAGCATTAAAAAGGCAAATATTTACATAAGACATTTAGTTTGCTGAATTTTAGAATATAAAAGCAAACAGTTCACCAGTGATTTTTACCGTAATTTTCTTTGACATTTAATTACTTAGCATGTGATCAGGAAATTTCAAAATCATTTGCATAAATTGCATCTTTATGTCACTTAAATGTGTTAATAGTGTCAATGCGAAAGAATAGAAGACACCCTATCTTAGAGAAAGTTATTAGTTCTCAACCAATGTCATTTGATTAAAAAGAAGATGATTTTTTTTTTCTCTGAAGGTGTGGGAGCTTAGTACTCAATGTGAGCCAAAGCTTCAGGGTTTTACTGGTCTTGCACATTTTGTATTGTTTATTTTAGATTTATTAGTAGCAAAGGCTTGATTTACTTGATAGCAGAGTTGTATAGAATTAGTGCAAAGAAATGCATTAAATTAAGAGGATAAGAAATATAGTGTTTCCTTTAAAAAAGTTTCACTTTGCTCTATGTCTTTTACTCTACTATTTTCACAATGTTTCTTGTGGTTCTTAGGGCATACTCTTGGCTCTGAACGCAGGGATGACTCCTGGGAAAGCTTGTGGGAACCCTAGGGGGTGCCGGGGATCAAACCTGGGTCAGCACATGCAAGGCAGCACCTTACCACTGTACTATCACACCAGGCTTAGGAAGAAGCATTTTAAAGAGTTTACTAAAATATAACTCTAGAGGATAAAAAGATGATGATTTATTCAAGTTGATAGTACACTGCGTTGGACTTTGCAACAAAGCTTCATGAAAATTGTAGACTGGCCGAACAGAAGATTTTTCCTCAGGTTCTTTCCTTTTAGATTTTATTTCTCTTTTTGGACAAATTTTTCTCTCCAGAGAAAACTTCCTATTAGCAAGAGTTAGGACCGATCCTGGCATGATTACCTATAAAGTTTGAGTGCTTAATGTTTTCATCTGAAACTCAAACTTCAACTTACATGGATAATTAAACAAAGACATGGTGTTGGGCTGATGTACAGTATAGGGATTTACACATTTGTCCCACGTGCAACTGATCCTGGTTCCATTCTTAACACCATCTAGTATCCTGAACACCACTGGAAAGCACAGAATTGGGGAAAAAAAACATAGTACCACCAAGTATGGCCCAACAACTATTCTCCAAGGGTATAAAATAGAACTGGTGTCACCATACTTTACTTTCTCCACTAGGTATGCCATTATATAAGAGAAGAAAATATTAGTTTAGTGGCAAAGGTGAGTTGTAAGTTTAGAAAACTAGTAAAGGAGGCAGTTTCAGTACATTACATTTATAGTGCTATGCTAAACACCTTCAACCTAATATTTTTCCCCTTGTAAGTATCTCATATCTCTAAACTGTAATTTCCCTTTAAAAAAATTAAAAGTATACAAAAGAGACAGGTGTGATAATACAGGGGGGAGGCATTATATAATGCAGGCCCACCCTAAGTCCACCAGGAGTGATCTGTGAGTGCAGAACAGGTATAAGCCCAGAGCACCCTTGGTGTGGCCCAACACCAACAAAAACAAAAACAAAAAATTAAAAAACTCCAAAAGTAAAAAAATAAATAAATAAAATAAAACAAGAATATCTTCACTGGTTAATTCATACTCCATCTTAGGCAGGGGCAATAAGAAAATAGCTATGTGGCTGGAGCAATAGGATAGTGGATAAGGTGTTGCCTTGCATGTAGCTGACGCAGGTTCAAATACTGGCACCCTATATGGTCCCCCAAGCCTACCAGAAGTGATCCCTGTGTGCAGAGCCAGGAGTAAGCCCTGAACACCACCAGGTGTTTGTCTTCCTTTTGAAAGACAAACAGTAAACAACCAAAAGTAAATGAACAACAACAAAAAAGAAAATGAATATGTGACAACAAAACTATTTAGCCTCATGTGTTTTATCTTCTTCACCGATAGTCTAAAATTTACTTTGAAATAGCTATTGTGTTTATTTGCCTTGCTTTTCAGAGGGGATAAAAATAAGTGTGTCTCTAGGAGGTGATGTTCAGTATATGTGATTAACGTCACAGATCTAGTATCATCATTTGAACCGAGAAACAGCTACAGTCCCTCTACCTTTCATGCTTTTATTGCAGCACTAAATCACATTCTGACACATGGGAGGATGGGGTCAGGGAGGAAACTTTCTAAATGTGAAATGGATGAAATGGTGAATAAAATAAAGAGAAATTCTTACATTTACAAAATACAAAATAAAGAGAAACATGACATTTACTATACAGGTGAGGGCCAACAATTTAATCTGTACAAAAGGGTAAATCAGAGCTGTGAGCAGAAGGTATTCTGGTATTACCTTTATTATTCCTCTAGTCCACTGGAGACTCAATATTACCAATGATTAAAGTAGGTTGCTAGGAGCCAAAAAATAGTGCAGAGACTTAATTCCTAGTGCCACATGCATCTGCCCTAGCATCACAAAGTTTAGCCATGTAGGACACCAAAAAACCTCTAGGTATGATCAAGGTGGTTCCTGGCACCACAGGGCCCAGATAGTACCACATTCTTTGACTTTCACATTGAATCAATTTTATGATTGGCTGAGAGTCACCAGAAGTGGTCTCTGGGAACTCAGCACTGCTATGGAGACCCCTCCTCCCAAAGGACATATTTGTCCTCTCTGTACCCCATAAGTTTTTAGGTTCTGGAGACTGTGACACTTTCTTTTTCATTGATGGAACTAGAAGAGGGTATGCTGAGAATTTTAAGAGTTGGCTGAAGGCAGTGGACTTAGTTTGTGTGAGACTAAACACAAGAATAAATCTCTAGGGGCTGGAGCAATAGCACAGCGGGTAGGGCGTTTGCCTTGCACGCGGCCGACCCGGGTTTGAATCCCAGCATCCCATATGGTCCCCTGAGCACCGCCGGGGTGGTTCCTGAGTGCACAGACAGGAGTAGCCCCTGTGCATTGCCAGGTGTGACCCCCCAAAAAAAAAGCAAAAAAAAAAATCTCTATCTTGGCATGATTTTCTATGGGTAGCTTCTAGTTCTAGAAAGATAGTATATTTGAATATCATGTCTCATAAGTGTAAGAATTAGTTACCATAGTTAAGGTGGTTTACTGTAACACATTTTTGCTTTTGTTTTGTTTTTAATGAGTTTTGAGGTCACACTTTTTACCACGTAAAGGCAATTAAAGGCAAAATCCTTCTCAATAAAAAGCACTTTTTTTAACTTAAAAAAAGCTAATTAAACATATTTGCTATGTAACTGTCCTGAAGAGGTGATTAGCTTTACTACTAAAGATATCCTGTCCTAATGTAAAAACAAAGGAAAACCATGCTTAGTAACATTTATTGATAGTCGTGCAAATTTATTGTTAAAGAAAACTAAAGGTGAGAGGGGTGAGTTTAGTGATTGCTTAGACAACTATTTGGAGATAAATTAAAATATTCATTATGGCAATAAATAGCATTGTGATGAATCCTTTATGTTTCATTTAAGTATAACAACGTAATCATATGTAATTGATTTGTATAGCATATGAAAGCCCTAAGACTTAGAGATCAAAGTATTAGCCAAACAAAAGAACAGGGGTCAGACCCCAGTTGGATCTGCAACATGCATACCTTCCCTCAGCACTCCAAGGTGAGCCCTGGGAGTTCCTGAACAC
Organism: Sorex araneus; assembly: GCF_027595985.1. Lineage (NCBI taxonomy): Eukaryota > Metazoa > Chordata > Mammalia > Eulipotyphla > Soricidae > Sorex > Sorex araneus. The sequence goes on from NC_073312.1 coordinate 36,201,505, forward strand.
CACCAGATACAACCCTGGAGTCCCCTAAGGACCACTGGGGTAGCCTAGCACTGATGGTCCCAGATATTGGTCCAAGCAGTGCTTCATCTTAACATTGAATAGACTGACCACATTCATGGAAAACTCCTCCTTAAAAAGTAGGAAATGTTAAAGAAAAGCACAGAACCCAAACTAACTTCTGAGCTCTTTAAATGGATAAGCTTATTAAGTTCACCTGGAAACTACTAGTTTCTTTACTGTGTATTTGATTTATCTCTTCTGCTATACTGCAGTCTCTTAGAAACCAAAGATCAACTCTTTTTGTGTTACCTAAAAAGGCAATTTTTCACAGTGCTGAACAGCAACATGCTCTAAAATGTCAGATATTGAGATTTTGGAAGTAGAAAGATAGAATGGAAAGATACAATTTTAGGTAAAAGAAATGATGGGAGGAAGAGAAGCAGTGAGTGAGCCAAAGGAAGAAGGGAATTTTAGATTTAATAATTAAATGCTAAATTATTTTAGCCAAACCTAATAAGAAGGTATGTCCTTGAGGAGATATCCCTAATACACACTTAAAGTTACACACACTTAAAGCACTTATTTCTATTCTTGTCTCTAGAAAGAAATGTAAGTTCAACAGAATTAGTGGCATTATATTGTGTTTTCCACAGATTTCAAAGTCATTTCAGTCTATTAAAAATTTATAGAAACAAGCAATTCCAGTATCATCTAAAACTCTAATACCCTTAAAATGAAGAATTATTTCTTGGTTACCATTTACCTTGCAAATATAAATGCATGTGACTGAAGTTTTCAGACTTTACCTTTCTTTTGAGTCATGAGTTGAAAAAGCTGACTGGACATATGATTGCACACATCTGGGTTTATCAATCAGATAATTAATTCAAGGTTTTTTGTGTATTTAAGGCACATAATAAAGTACTGATAATGAGAAGACACTTCCTCTGAAGACTGCAAGGAAAAATTTACATTAATATTAATATAGAGTTACCTAGTAAGAATGAATAGGCTCACTCTTGCCTAGACCACTTCTCAGATCTAGAATAGTTCCTAAGGCAAAACTTCAGTATAGTCTCTTCAAAACATTGTATGACAGGTGCTTTTAAATCAGAGATTTCTTATTGGAGCAGAAACTCTAGAATTAACTATACATTTTATTAAAGTGCAGAAAGCAGTTCAAGAATATGAAAAAACATTGTTAAAAAAAGAGCAGAAAATAGAAATAATACCTAATAATCTAGGAGAAGGGAGAAAAGGAGGTTGAGAAAGAAATTTATTTACTACCACCTAAATATGGTAATTTTCTGTGACCGTGATTCTGCTTCTGAGAATCACAGTCAGTTCAAAGTCAGAACTCAGAAAGAACAAGCCGACCCCCACAGCAGTCCACAAGGTAGATCTGTTTGCTGCTGCCATTCCCTAGGCAGCTGCAGTAAATAGCTATGCCTTAGTGCAAGAAACTGTCAAGAAATTCTTATAAGCTTGCTCCTATCTCTCTGACGGCAGTCTTCTCACTTTGTCCCATACTCTAGTCATTCCTCACATTTGCTTAGCCTGAAGAGGTGGACTCACTGTACAATGGTGATATCACTGTGGATTGTCAGAGCAGCAAGGAGGGAGGGAAAGAAGGAAGGGAAGGAAGGAAGGAAGGAAGGAAGGAAGGAAGGAAGGAAGGAAGGAAGGAAGGAAGGAAGGAAGGAAGGAAGGAAGGAAGGAAGGAAGGAAGGAAGGAAGGAAGGGAAGGAGGGAGGGAGGGACGGAGGGAGGAAGGAAGGAAGGAAGGAAGGAAGGAAGGAAGGAAGGAAGGAAGGAAGGAAGGAAGGAAGGAAATGAAAAAATGGTTTTCAAAAGAAACAAAATGTATAAGCATGTGGAAGTCCATGGCAAAATTTGACATTCAACTTAGGTGGACAGAGGATGTGAAAGGCTGACCTGTGAAAGGTCAGGCTGAGAAGGAGCTCTTCACTTCTTCCCTTGTCTTCAAACGCAGTGCTTCACACACTTCCTTTCTCTCAAGGTTCTTGGGGTCCCCGAATGCACTGTGTTATGATATATGACTTCTTTTTTATGAACTAGAGAATTTCATTTTGGAGGTTTTCCAGGTGATGTTGCAGATGGAGGCCAGGGCCCCATCCAGGAATTTTTGGCCAACTGGTAGTACGTGGAGGTCTCCAGGGCTACATCCTGTGGTGCTCTGGAGACCTTGTGGTGGCAAGGAATGAACTGGGGTCAGCTACATGCAACATAGGCACCTTAATCCTAATCTATTTTTCCAGTATATAATATCATCAGCTCTTAACTTTTTAAAGAATTCTACTAATAACAAAAAGATTTAGTCAGCATGATAGTTGATTATTAGTCAAACTGAAAATTAAAGCCAGAATTTCTTTTAATTTTATTATTTCTCCCACTTACCCTGTCGATTTTGTCAGCAAAGCAGGAGTATACAGAATTTTCAGAGATATATCAATACCATATTAGAATGTCCATATATTCTATAGGAATCAACATATATATTTCTGTTTAATTGGCTTATTTGGGACAAAGTGTATGGATTTGCTATCCTGCTTATATCAGTCATTTAATACATATTGATATTCAGTTCTATATTACAAATGATCTTCTAAAGACATACAAGATAGCTTAAGGTAGCAAATTAAGATAGGTTATAAGGAAGATACATGGGTTGTGGTAGTGAGGAAATTAGTGTGATATAAAATTATATGTCATAATGTGCTATGGGATGTTGGCTCATTTGCTTTCAAATTTTCCAGCATCCAATGTATTGTCTAGTCTATAAAATAATTCTTCGCAATAATAAAACCATTTACCAAGATAAAGTATTTTCATTAATAAAGCCAAAAGTTTCATAAAGGAATCTTGTATTTGTATGATATACTGAAATAAGTCACTTCCAATAGATATTTTAGATTCTTGTCTAATAATTATATGACAAATTTACATAGAAAATTATTTGACCCCTGGTTTGTGCATGTCAAATTCATAGAAAAACTTGAAAATTATTTGCAAGTTTTGTAGAATTAATCTCCATATATATTATTTCATAAATAATTGTCTAGTTCACAATTATGTGGAAAAGATTCAAACACATTTAGATCATTGTAAAATACATTTTATTTAAATTTGTAAAGATCAAGGATATTTATTATCTTCTTATAACATATTTAAACACAAATTTATTGTCATGGATGATGGTGGAAGAAATGCTCCATATGACTTTAAGAAATAGCTAAGAACTTCTTCAAAAACAGAATAATGTGATATAGATGTTTGCCAGCTCTGTCCATTCTAATATGTCATTGTACCAGTGGTACAATATCAGCATTCTTTTTTAAAATTTTTTAAAAATTTTATTGAATCACCATGAGATAGTTACAAGCTTTCATGTTTGGGTTACAATCTCACAATGATCAAACACCCATCCTTCCACCTGTGCACATTCCCCACCACCAATATCCCGGGTATACCCCCCTTTCCCACCCTCCCCTGCCTCTATGGCAGACAATATTCTCCATACTCTCTCTCTCTACTTCTGGGCATTATGGCTTGCAACACAGACACTGAGAGGTCATTATGTTTGGTCCATTATTTACTTTTGGCATGCATCTCCCATCCCAACTGGTTCCTTCAGCCATCATTTTCTTAGTGATCCCTTTTCTATTCCATTTGTCTTCTCCCTTCCGCTCATGAAGCAGTCTTCCAGCTATGGGGAAATCCCCTGGCCCTTGTATCTACTGTCCTTGGGTGTCAGCCTCATGTGATGCTACCCTACACTCCACAAATGAATGCAGTCCCTCTATGTCTGTCCCTCTCTTTCTGACTCATTTCACTTAGCATGATACTCTCCATGTTTATCCATTTATAAGAAAATTTCATGACTTCATCTCTCCTAACAGCTGCATAGTATTCCATTGTGAAGATGTGTCAAAGTTTCTTTAACTAATCATCTGTTTTAGGGCACTTGGGTTGTATAATATTTTGGCTATTGTGAACAGTGCTGCAATTAATATATAGGTACAGATGTCATTTCTACTGTGCTTTTGTGCATCCTCGGTATATATTCCCACAATTGGTATTGCAGGGTCATATGGAAGCTCAATTTCTAGTTTTTGAAGGACTGTCCTTATTGTTTTCCAGAAAGGCTGGACTAGTCGGCATTCCCACCAACAGTGAAGGAGCATCCGTCCCTTTTCCCCCACATCCACGCCAGCACTGGTTGCTTTTGTTTTTTTGAATGTGTGCCAGTCTCTGTGGTGTGAGATGATATCTCATTGTTGTTTTGATTTGCATCTCCCTGATGACTAGCGATGTGGAGCATTTTTTTCATGTGCCTTTTGGCCATTTGTATTTCATTTTTGAGGAAGCTTCTGTTCATTTCTTCTCCCCGTTAACTTCTGTTCATTTCTTCTCCCTGTTTTTTGATGGGGTTGGAGGTTTTTTTCTTATACAATTCTACTAGTATCTTGTAGATATGCTTGATATTAATCCCTTATCAGTGGGTATTGGGTAAATATTCTTTCCCATTCTGTTGGATCTTTCTGTATTTTGGTCACTGTTTCTTTTGAAGTACAGAAGCTTCTTGGATTGATGCAGTCCCATTTGTTTATGTTTGCTTCCACTTGCATGGTCAGTGCTATTTCGTCCTGAAAGATGCTTTTAGCTTCAATGTCATGGAGAGTTCTGCCTACATTTTCTTCTATGAACCTTATAGATTCATGTCTGATATTGAGGTCTTTTTTTTTCTTTTTGGTTCACACCTGGCAATGCACAGGGGTTACTCCTAGTTCTGCACTCAGGAATCACCCTTGTCAGTGCTCAGAGGACCATATGGGATGCTGGGAATTGAACCCGGGTCGGCTGCATGCAAGGCAAACACCCTACCCACTGTACTATTGCTCCAGCCCCTGATATTGAGGTCTTTAATCCACTTTTATCTGACTTTTGTGCCTGGCATTAAGACAGAGGTCAGAGTTCAATTTTTTGCAGGTAGCTATCCAGTTTTCCCAGCACCACTTGTTGAAGAGGCTTTGCTTGTTCCACTTTGCATTTCTTGCTCCTTTGTCAAAGATTAAGTGGCCATATATCTGGGGGTCTGTGACAGGATATTCAACTTCCATTGGTCTGCAGGTCTGTTTTTATCCCAGTATACCATGCTGTTTTAATTACTACTGCTTTGTAGTAGAGTTTGAAATTGGGGAAGGTGACGCCACCCATCTTCTTTTTGCCAAGGATTGCTTTAGCTATTCATGGGGGCTTATTGTTCCATACAAATTTCAGGAGTGTTTTGTCTATTTCTTTAAAAAATGTCATGGGTATCCTGATTGGGAAAATATCAGCATTCTTATTTTAAAGAAATACTAACTTTATTATCTCTCTTGTTAAGAGAAACTGGAAAGCACTTAGCTGCATGAATTAGTAGACTTTCAATTCTACCATTCCTTATCTGTGAATATTTTTCAGTTGACTATGATTTTGAATAAAGCACAAGAGAAGCTAAGATATATAATTCTGACAAAATGCCCCATCACTTGGGGCATTTTTCTTTTGCTACTGTAATTTGAGCCACTGTGTCTTTTTTTTTTTTAACAATGGCAACCTTTTTTAAATTTTTTTTTTTAATTTTTGGGTCACACTTGGCTATGCACAGGGGTTACTTCTGGCTCTGCACTCAGGAATTACTCCTGGTGGTGTTCAGGGGATCCTATGGGATGCTGAAATCAAACCCGGGAAGGCTGCATGCAAGGCAAACACCCTTCCCACTGTGCTATCGCTCCAGCCCCTGTTTCACCATTTCAAATTATCATTTACAGAATGCTTATTTTTAAGAAATGCAACTTCCTGCTGTTTATTGCATAAAAATATATTTCAATAGGACTGAGTGAGATGACTTCTTGTGTGAAATTATTAAATATAAATTAAAAATGATGGCACTCTGAAAAACTATTATTTCATTTTTGTATACCCTATCTATATAGTCTTTCTCTTCTATAACATTATATGATGTATCAAATTGTCTGCTAAATTCTCTCTTAGATCAAGATATTCATAACAACAGTTTTATATAAAATATAAGATATTGCTCCTCCCACTGTTACCAGATGATAAGACACTAATTAAAATGAGCAAAGGTCAAGACAGTTGTTGGGGTCTCAGCAGCCAGCCTAAGATTCTGGCCAAATCGCCTCCCCTAGAAACAGGAGCAGGCTCTATTCACAGGGGCCCAGGGCCCTGTGCTAGCACTCCACCGAGAAAGGCACTCTGGTTGAGCAGATAACGGGATGAGGGACCTGATAGTTATCACTTGCCTGAGCTAACACACCCGGCCTTGAGAATGGGAAATATAAATCATTAGCTAACATCTGTAATGAGCTCGACGAGGTGTACGTGACATACCTGGCAAATGGGATAACCAGGTGTGTGCGATATGTATAAAAACCCTGTGTGAGAGCTAATAAAATGAGAGCTGCTTGACCTCCAGCTTTCCCTTCTCTGTGTGGATCTTTCTCGGTGGCAACGGGGAGTCTGCGGTGCGCAGAGGGGCAGGACAGAGGCTTCTCCCCTTCCCACTCCTCCTCCTATAAGGGAGTAAGTCAGGCTGCTTGGGGGATCATATTCCAGTTTGCCGGGGTGAACTAGCCAGGACCCTGACAGAAAGTGATGATAATTACATAATTTCGTAAGTATACCAATATCACTAGGTTGTACACTTAAAAGGAATTTAGACGTGTTACGTTATATGTATGTTACCACAGTTTTAAAAAATCATAGCACTAGAAACTACTATGCCCACTCCTTTCTTATTCCTCATTTACACAGGCACAATTCTCTCTCTCTCTCTCTCTCTTTTTTTTTTTTTTTTTCTTTGTGGGTCATACCTGGCGATGCACAGGGGCTACTCTTGGCTCTGCACTCAGGAAACACCCCTGGCAGTGCTCAGGAGCCCATATGGGATGCTGGGAATCGAACCCGGGTCGGCCGCGTGCAAGGTAAACGCCCAACCCACCATGCCATGGCTTCAGCCCCATACACAGGCACAATTCTATCAACACTTACTGCATTCAATCCTAGAGCTAAAGAACCAACTTGATAATCATTGGAACTTCCTGTCCTGAGCAAATCTGGAACATTCCCTATGAGGACAGGCAGGTTCCTGACAGAATACTTTGCCAGATGATAGTTTTTTGAAATTTTTTGAAGTTGTGAGAATTTTTTGAAATTGTGAGAATTCTCAAACATCTCAAATCCCTTGTCTAGAAAAGTCCAACCCTAAGGAAAGGTTATTTGTCAATAAATAAAAGCTTCTGTCAAGGAACTTCCTTGATCTGAAGGAAATAGTCTTTGATTCGTCTTAAAGGCTAAGCAATGGCTGACTGGATCTAAAATATTCTTTTCTAGGATTCAGTCCTATAGCAGTTTGAAATAAACCCCATCCTAGAGGCCAGTAACAGCTACTCTCTGATGTACCTGTCACAGATAAAAGAGTTATATTTTCTCTGACTTCTATAACTATTATTCCTATCTTAGAGATAAGGGTCAATATCTGAATCTGGGAGTGAGGACCATAAAAACACATTGAAAATATAATGGAATATTCTGTTATTCTTTCCTTTGCCATGACAAAGGATGTTTTCAAGTAATATGCAATAAAGAGTGGATGTTTCTCCTAAGTATTAAAATTTTTTTTCTTTTTGGGTCACACCCAGCGATGCTCAGGGGTTACTCCTGGCTCTGCACTCAGGAATTACTCCTGGCGGTGCTTGGGGGACCATATGGGATGCCGGGGATCGAACCCCGGTCAGCTGCGTGCAAGGCAAACGCCCTACCCGCTGTGCTATCGCTCTGGCCCCAGTATTAAAAATTTTTAATGAAAGTTCAATTATTTACCACTCATGGATAACTGTGTTTCTCTTACTTCTCTTGGATGCAGTCTTAGCTAAACCAGGGGGAAAAGCGAGCTAGTATGCTGTGAAGTGTCCTTACTTGGCATTAGAGCAACTCTCAGTGAGGTATACAATACTTGTGGTTAATAATAACTCTAGCCTTGGCCTAAAATGACCCCCAAATCAATAATTCTTAGAAACAGAAAAACCTCTGAACTAAAGTATTCTAAATCTTTAAATTTACAAAGAAACTTAAAGAAACTTGTTGTAGATAATTAAATAGACTTGCTTAGGTTTACTCTTTTCATTAGTGGCAGCCAGGGAACTGTCAAATAGTCCCCACTCTATTTTTTATCTGTGAATACAATAAAAGCATCCAGCCTTCTGCAAGTTTGTTCTGGCTTTGGTGGATTTATTTGATTTGAATGATAGTTCCAAATAGATAGAAAATGTGCTTTTCTCTCTTCAAGTTGTTTATTCTGAGTCACTGCTCAGGACACTGGCCTCTGTTTGAATGATTCATGTCATGAGAGCCATTGCAGACTTGAAACTCTTAAAATGTCACTGGTCCTGTGATATATTAGATTTTACTTAAAACAGGGAAAATACACAATGTTCAAAAACCGATATCTTTCCCTATCTTTTTGTGACTGGATTTTGATAAATAGTATCATAAGAAATTTCAGATAGCAGCTTGCAGTTCCTTTTTTTCTTTTTCTTTTTATTGTAGTTATATGAAATATGGATATTAAGTCTATTTACTATAATGGTTATTTCACAACATATGTATATAACATAATTTTGCAGTTCCTATTTAATACTAAAATTTAACAGAAATACAGATTTGATGTCTTAAGATTTTTTTTTAAATATAGCAAAATATGGTTTCAGTTGAGTTTGTGACCTAGCCCACTGCTTTACCAGAATCCTCTGATTTGTTTCTTAATCCCAATGGACAGTTTTCTTCCTTTTAAAAAAATTTCCAAATCTCATTTGCTACAAAGAACTGAAAGATTGGATTTAAGTCTAGGTTTTACCTTGGCCACCTCTGTGTCCTTAGAAGACCTTTCAATTTCCTGTATTTTGTTTTATTGGCTGTACTTTTTTTAATACCAATTACTATTCTTGTCTACTTCACAAAGGATATTTGTTTGGATGAATATAAAGATCAATACATTATAGAAAAATTGACATCAATACATTAAAAATGCTTTTAAGAAGCATAAAATGTTTTAAGATTTAAGAACACAGACATATTTTAAATATAGTGTCCAAATATGAATACATATTAGAGGGATACAATTTCACACCCTCACCAAAGTCTATATTACCATACCCTACCCAATCTCAAATAAAAATATCCCTCTACCATCATTCATTGAACCGTTCCACACTTTCAAACCTCTCCCTATCCCACTTTTACAAATTTAGTTATGAGTCCAAAGATTTCTCTTGACTTTGTCCCCTTGCTTTATTTGTATACGCATATAATTGAGATCATAAGGTATTTTTTGTCTCCCTTCCATTTATTTAACTTAACATGATACATTATTGTTCCATTCATTTTATAGCAAAAGATAAGATTGTATCTTTTCTTATAGCTGAGTGTATTCCATCATGTATATATACCATATCTTTATCCACTCTTACATATTGTCTGTCTTTTACATACCTTGGCTATTATAAATGGCACTGCAATGAACACAGTTGCACATATCTCTTTTTTTTTGAATGTTATTGTGTACTTTCAGTAAATATCTAAGAATGAAATTTCTGGGTCATATATTAGAAATATTTTTAGTCTTTTGAGAAAACACTATCTAGCTTACTATAGAGTTGTACCAGTTTACATTTCTTGCTATAATAAATGAATGTTTCTTTTTCTGTATTACTACTAGCACTTGTTACTTAGGGTCTTTTTGGCCATGGACTATTTTAGCATGTCTAAGGTGATATTTTATTGCCGTTTTTATTTGCATTTTCCTAAAAATAAATAATTGATCTTTTAAAAGTTGTGTCTATTGGCAATCTGTACATCTTTGGTGAAGTGTCTATATAACTCTTCTTCCCATTTTTGATGAGGTAGTTATTGTTGCTGCTTAGTTTTGTGAATTTGTTTTCTTATACATCTTATAAGTTAACACTTGGTCAGATATTTAGTGTGTGAAAATTTTCCCTCATTTTTTGATATACATGTTATTTTAGTGATAGCTTTTTTAAAAAGAAAGTTCAGAAGATTTCTAGCTTAATATGATTCAATTTTTCCTAAAGACACCATATTATCACTTAACGTAGAAGTCCTATACAAAGCAATTATACAAGTAAATTTAAGAGTTCCAAAACAGAGGAGTAAACAGTTTTCTTAATCACTTTATTTATTATCACAGAAAACTATGCAGATCGATCATAAAATCCTAAGTACTATGAGTTCTTAGTGACAGTGTGGTAGATTTCTTGAGTGAAAACCCAAAAGGAAACACATTTTAAAAAATTCTCTTGTGTATAGAATTTATAGCAGCTGGATGTGAGCTAATTGGGTATTTGGAACAGAGAAGCATACAGTATTTAAGTGGTTGATAAAAAAACTGTCGTGCAAAGATATAATAATCGGGTTACATGAGGTAAAAACAATTATATAAAAAAGAGAAAAATATTTAATATCCATTAGTAAGAAAATATGAAAGGAGATGCCAAATAGACAAATGTATACTTCCCCTTTTGCACATAGTTGTCTTTTTACCTATGTTAGTGAAATTTCAATTAATTAATATTTATAAAAAAAAACACTGGTACTAGCTTTTGTTTCAGATTGGGGAGGATAATTAATTATTGAATAAATCATGAAATATCTGACTTTAAAGAACTTACATTTTAACATCATATAGAATAAGAAAAAGGAAGCAAGCAATAAACATATGTAAAATGACTATTTAGAAGTAGGTCTTTTAAGACACTATGCACTGTAGAACTGTTGTCCCCTTGTTAATTGATTTGCTCTAGTGGGCACCAGTAAGGTCTCCATTGGGAGACTTGTTATTGTTTTTGGCATATCGAATACACCATGGGTAGCTTTCCAGGCTCTGCCGTTTGGGCAGGATACCCATGGTAGCTTGCCAGGCTTTTGAGAGGGATGGAGGAATCAAACCCAGGTCGGCCGTGTACAAGGCAAATGTCCTACCTGCTGTGATACCATTCCAGTCCTTTCTAATTTTATAAAATACTGAAGACAACAAATAGAAAATAACAAGTGACATCCTGAACAATAAATTAGCTATAATTTCTGAGAAGACAACATTGATCTCACTAATTTTGGTTGCTAGTCATTAAAACCCCTATCAAGATATCTTGAGTAGAATATATTTACCATAGAAGTAACTGGAATTAGACTGGGGATTATTTTTGAGAAACTGTAGGGTCTGTGACACCAAGGCCTGACAAATTGAAAATCAAAGGTAGAAAATGAAACTTCCTTTATTCTATGCAGATACTCTTGTCTCTGCACGTTCAGACTTACATCTTCCCGTTAGGTATACCAAATAGCTTTTTTCCCTGCCCAGAGAAGTGTTCTCATCTCCAAAAAATGATTTTTGGCTAAACAAGAATTAAATCTATATAAATATCCATACTTCCTATTGGTAAAACTAGTATACAACAATAAGATGGTAGGAGAGGAAGAAAATAAAGAGCCTATTTTTTTTCTGGAGGATAAAAAGCATATTTAATACAATGCAGTACAATAACTACTACACTTTACTATATTCTTCCCCTTAGGTTTTTATTCATTTTTTTCTATTATTTTTTTAAATTTATTTATTTTTTAATTTTTATTTTATCACCATGTGGAAAGTTACAAAGTTTTCAGGTTTATGTCTCAGTTATACAATATTCAAACACCATCCCTTCACCAGTGCCCATATTCCACCTCCAAAATCCCCAGTATACCCCCCCACTCCCGCCCCCAACCCCCAACTGTATAACTGATGAATTTCACTTCATTTTCTCTTTACCTTGGTTACGTTCCATATTGCAAAACAAAACTCATTATTGTTGTTGGAGTTTCCCCCCCAAGAAAGACAGCCCTACTAAGGAAGCATTTGATAATTGGTTTTCCATTAAAAGACTGTATGTTTTCAGTTTTTAGAAAAGGTCGCGCGGCTGCATTAGCGACCGCACGGTGCGGATGTGTTCCAGTCCCGCAACTCGGAGCCGTGTTAGTTGCTGCTCGGTGTCGCCAGGGCTCCATCTGGAGAAGGTGTACCAGCTGTACCTCCTCCTCCTTCTGAATCCCCGGTGTTGTTGGCCCGGTTTCGGGTCCGGAGCATCTCTTCAACCGCGTTGCTCACCAGACTGCCTGGCCTCTTCTCTGTTGAGTGTGGCAAGATGACCCCTTAGGTTTTTAAGCATAATCAAAGTAGTCTTTCTCCTCTAACATAATTTTTTTCCTTTTTGTTTTCTAAATTTTTATTTAATCACCGTGAGATACAGTTACAAGCTTTCATGTTTAGGTTACAATCATACAACAATCAAACACCCATCCCTCCACCAGTATACATTCCCCACCACAAATCTCCCCAGTATATCCCCTTTCCCACCCTCCCCCTGACTCCATGGCAGACAATATCCCCCATACTCTCTCTCTACTTTTGGGAATTATGGTTTGCAATACAGATACTGAGAGGTTATTATCTAACATAAAATTTTAAAATGCCATTATCATATGTGCAATTAAAACACACACATACACACACAAACACATCCGCACTATCCAAAAGGACAACCCAAATCATATCATTTATTTTATTGAGTGTCAATACTTGTTATAGTCTTGACAAATAGAAGTAGCCCTTCAAACATAGTAAACAATACAAATAAAGTCACTCAATGTTTGAAATAAAATGGAAAACACAGAAAGAAGAAACACCACCATCTTTCTTTAATCTAATGCAGATAGAGTTAAATCATAGTAAGGAAACACAACCAAACTATAAAATAAATATTTTAATGAATTTCTCTGCCTGCCTCTAGTACTTACCAGAAAATGCCAGTTTTTGGATTATAATCTTTGCAATCTTTGGTTGAGTTGACCCAGAGTTAGAATTTGCTATTTTATGCTGTACATTTTATCTCTTTCCAAGTGATACAATTGTAAAAGTGGAAAAACCTTGCATTTTAATAATAATAGAGCATCCTTTGAAAGTTTCAAAACATCCTTTGGAATTTCTCTGTTAACATAATTTTTTAAATCACAATAAATTGCTGATATGTTTGATTCTAATAACCACCTCTTAGTCACTCAAAGATATTAAAATTGTATCCTTAAGAGGTGGGCACACTGGTGACGGGTGTGGATGTGCATGGGAAACCACCAGTAACAGTATTATAAATCACAGGATCTACTTCAATTAAAAATAAGTTTTTAATTTTAAAAGAAAATTAAATTTGTCCTCACTTAACAATTTATATTTTGATTAGGACTCTGACTTTTTTAGGACTAGAAAAGTTGTTTAAATATGGAAACAAATGATGTAACAGTTTTTCCCCTGATTACAGCTGACCCTGCCTGTCTCCCTAAAGTTAAATATGCTTTATTAGCTAAAGTCCATTCAATTGTGAAATTAGAAATCAAAATCACATTAAATTTAAGAAACAGTTTTTTATTAATTTTGTAACTGGACTATATCCTAGGAAAGATCACAGGAAAAAAGAAAAAAAATGCAAGAACTAGAATCTTCATGCTCTAGTGGACTTTTTACGATCTGATTGATTTTATCTATACCTACCTCAGAGATAGTAGACAAAATGATAACCAGAGAAATTAAAATCATCATAAAAATTCTAATATCAATGACAATCCATAATTGGCAGTCTTGGGTCCTACTCCCTTCCCTCCGGTAATTATTGGAGAAGTGGAGAAATAATAGGCAGAACAGTTAGCAGAAGAATGATTAGGGGAAAGCTTATGGAAAATGCTATAGACTCCACTGTCAACTGTACTCATAAAATTCATCAATCAAGTTGACACAACTAAACACTAGAGAAAAATACATTTGTGCTCCACAATTAGAAACAGGAATTGCTATAAGTAGTTATGCAAGTACTTCCAGGTTAAAGATGAAAGAAAACAACAGCTAAAACCCCATCACAAATCTGTATAATTTATTTATTTTTTAAATTAATTAATTTATTTTTAATTAGTGAATCACCGTGAGGGTACAGTTACAGATTTATACATTTTGTATAATTTATTTAATCTTTTCAACAAAAGGTATTAAGTGATTACCATTTTCTAAGTGAGTTAAGTACTAGTTGTGTATAAATAATAATCATAGACACATGCCTCTTTTACCTTAAGAGTTAAAAATTATACAGCTAAGCAATAAGTTCTCTTATTGACATGAGTATAAATATTACTGATGAGACATGAATAGTAATATTACTGAGTTTAATCTATGAGAGGAGATGATAAGATTTCTTAACATGATCTGTGGATGATAATGGGGGTCAATTGTACATGAAAACCTACTTGGAGAACTAATAAACTGATACCAAAAATAAAGATAAGTCAGAGTTATCCAGGTATTAAAAAGTCAGAGGAATTCAACTTAAAATATTTTTAAAATATCCTATTAGAAATAAGATCATGGCGCCAGAGCAATAGTACAGTGGATAGAGTGTTTGCCTAACACACAGCCAACTTTGGTTCAATCTCCGGCATCAGTTCCCCTAAGTACCGCCAGGAGTAATTCAGCCAGGAGTAGCCCCTGAGCAGCATTGTGTGTGACCAAAAGGCAAAAAAAACCCTAAATAAATTAAATTAAATTATGTAGGGAAATTTATGTTCAAGAACATTATTTTTATTTTCTTCTTAGACAAAACACTCTATCTAACATATATATTAACATTTCTCTGGATAGTTTTCCTTTTAGGGACCTTTTTTATTAACCCTGAATCTAGAATGTGGTAAAATGGGGAAATGTTAGCATTAAAATTGGTGAAAGCAACCAAATAGGTTTATTTTCTGTGTACCTATACTCCATAATTTCAAGTAATGTCCTATCTATCTATAAATATCACTGTCTCTCCAGTCAATAACATAGCGTCCTTAGGACAATAGATAGACAGTAATGAACTGATATTTTTCCTAAAAATTTGATCTTTCCTCAAATATGACTTTTTATGAAGATGCTTTATGCCTGGGATAGCAGTTGACTTGCACTAGAATCTTGTTCTTTTGTCTCTTTGACAGATATGAGATAAAATATTACTAAATTTGGGCCAAGTCTTCAGGGTCATGCATAAAAACTAAATATCTGAGCACCATTAAAGTGAGTAATATGCATAATTAAACTTGCTCCAAAAGTTGGCAGAGCACAAACTGGCAAAAGACATTACATAATACAACCATACACACCTAGAATAAGGTTCTATCAAGACTGATGAAGTCACAGCTCTGTGACTACAAGTTAGATACATTTATCAACTCAGTGGGCAGAGAGAATAAATGGCATACTTAGATTTTCCAAATATTGCTTCGTCTCTTTGTTTTGAGCAATATAACCTTTAACCAAGAATGAAAATTAAGGAGGCATAGATTGTACCAACAGAAGAAAGCAAGGATGGTTGTTAGAAGTGGGATTAAGGACTCATTGCATCTCTGGGGCATTTCATGGCTTCAAGCCAAAAACAGAGCCAAAACTTTCTTTCCTTTTTTCATTTCTAAAATGATATCACTGTATCACTGTCATCCCATTGCTCATTGATTTGCTTGAGTGGGCACCAGTAACGTCTCCATTGTGAGATTGCTGTTACTCTTTTTGGCATATCGAGTACGCCATGGGTACCTTGCCAGGCTCTGCCATGCGGGTGGGATACTCTCGGTAGCCTGCTGGGCTCAGTTCTTTCTCTTAATTGATTGTAAATTTTATGTTAAATAATGCAGAGATATCTATTCTGGCTCCTATCCCACTACGGGAACAGGAACAGCCATTCTATGCATACATCACCACCCTTGGGTCAGTGGTGCACACATGAATTCATCTTAAACTGGGAAAATTGTCTCTTTGACCTTTCCTGTTGCCTCCTTCTCATATTGCAGAGAATCATGACAGTCAGCCAAAAGTAGAGGTCTATGGTTCTAAATCACACTTGTTAATCAGTTTTTAAGAGGGAAATACGGCTGATAAAAAATGTTGTCTCGGGGTGGGGAAAAAATGTCTCTTTTATAATCTATGAAGCTAAAAATCATAGAGTTATGGAGATTATATTCAGATATCTTGGTAAAGAGGGGAAAGTTATCAGGAAAAAGAGAAGCCCAAATTGCTTTCTGTATTATCTCTTCAACTGGTGCTCTTAGACACTGAGAGGACAAATCAGTCAGCAGGATGAGATTTATATTACCTCTGTAGCTGTTTATTTTTATAAGACAAGAATCTACACAGATTTAAGTAGAATCCACGTGTGACATTTATCACCAATTGCTTACAACTATTAATTTAGCTTTCTCCTCCTTATCCTTTCCCCTAAAGCCTGTACTTCAGACAAGATGGCCTTCTAAGATAATTAGGACTGCTTTTCTATCAATTCTGCATAATATCCACCCATCATAGTTCTTGTTTTTCTTTTTTTTGCTTTTTGGGCCACACCCAGCATTGCACAGGGGTTAACTCCTGGCTCTACACTCAGGAATCACTCCTGGCAGTGCTCGGGGGACCATGTGGGATGCTGGGAATCGAACCCGGGTCAGCTGTGTGCAAGGCAAACACCCTACCCATTTTGCTGTTGCTCCAGTTCCCCATCATGGTTTTAATTCATGATTTTGTTCATGACTGTCTGAGATAATACAGTGAACACAGCTTCATAAGAATTCCTCCTCTAAGACAAGATAGGAAAAGACGTCATAGAATGCCAGAAGTCAGCGTGCTGGAATGATTCCGTTAGAGCATATCTAAGATACATTCAGAGTGAGAAGGTGTTTCTTCAGGCTCTATGTCAGCTCCCAACCAAAACAACAACAAAAAATTTTAATGGGCCAAAAAAATGCTGCTGAAGAATTGAAAAAAGAGAAGTAAAAGTGACTAAAATGTGATAAAAATTAAAAGGAAAGAACAAATTTTGCTAGTTTCTCTTCCCTGCCTTTTCTACAAAATGAGAAGAGAGGGGAAAAAATACTGGTAGCCATGGGTACAAGATAACTATAACATAAGCGTACACTATTATGATCTAAATTGTAGAAGGATATAAGAATGCTCTGTAAGTATGCTATGTGGCAGGAATGCCAATCATTTATTTAAATGGAATAGACCCTAGAGACTTGTGGTAATTCAAATCCCTGGAAATAAATCATTCAGTGTGAGCTATACTGTATCACTGTATCACTGTCATCCCGTTGGTCATCGATTTGCTTGTGCGGGCACCAGTAACGTCTCCATTGTGAAATTTGTTGTTACTGTTTTTGGCATGTAGAATACTTCATGGAGAGCTTGCATTAGCATGAAATGTTACTAAACATGGACCAAGTAATCAGGGTAATTTATAAAAACTAAATATCTGAGCAATATTAAAGTGAATAATCTATTCACTGTAATGGATTAAGCTTTTTATGAGATAGCATATTTTGTTCGTGGCAGGTTTTTTTTGTTTGTTTGTTTGTTTTAGGGTCATACCTAACAGTGTTCTGGAGCAATAGCACAGTGGGTAGGGCATTTGCCTTGCACGTGGCCAACCGTGGTGTTCGATTCCTTCACCCCTCTCAGAGAACCCGGCAAGGGCAAGTTACCCCTGGTGTATTCGATATGCCAAAAACAGTAACAACAAGTTTCACAATGGAGACGTTACTGGTGCCTGCTCAAGCAAATCGATGGACAACCGGGCAACAGTGCTACAGTGCAGTGCTCAGGACTTCTGAGCAGTGTTCAGGACTTCTCCCCTGGCTGTGTATTCAGGGAAAAGCTGAGGACCATATATGGAACTGGGGATTGAACCCAGGTTAGCTGCATGTAATACAATGCCTTACTCACTGTACCATCTCTCTAGTTCCCCAGAAATCATTCTCTGAAAGCTAAGGTTAAAAAAATGCTGCCTTTTGTTTTCTTTTTAGGAAGGAACTAATTTTTGTAGAACTCATGTGACTGCTTTTCAAAGGCATTATAATGGACTTGCAGTCTCAATAAAAGGGTCATTGACTTGGAGTCTGAACTTAGGAATGAACACCTGAAAAAGCAACAATGGAGAATATTTACCAGACACATGGACCTTAAGGTTCCCAAGATTAAAGCTACTATAAAAGCCAGTAAATGAATTCTAGACATGGGTTTGAAAAGTCTGAAAGTCTGTGCATGATTAGAAAAGATGTTTCTAGTATAAAAAATATTTCTCTATGTTTGTGCTTCAATTAACTTCCCAGCATACTCAGTTTAATTTAGGGTGTATTGATTTTTAAATATCAGTGAGGTATCCTGTGGAGACATTGAATCTTCCCTCATCACTGCACACCTCTGCCCACCATCTCCTCAATGCACAGGAAACACATCACACGTATGTCTCACTATCTATGTCTTCTCATCCTCTAAGACACAACATAAATAGCCCTAACAGAATATATAGTGACAACTGCTTGTCTATATTAAATCAATGCCATCATATGCTTTCCTCTATGATATCATATTTTCAATTTTCATCTCTCTTTATTTTCCCTACTTGTTTGCATGTTCCCTAAGAAATAGTAAGTCTATTATTGCTATTGAAGTAAACTTGACAAATGTTCTTTAATCATTGTCTTGATTTTCTTTATCAACTTTTATACTAAAAATTTCTAATGCTCGAAGACAATAATTTTTCTTTTTTATTTATAATATTTTAAAAATATGATAAATACAAAAATTATAATGTAACATGCTGACAGATAACTTAAAACACTGTTTGGACACAAATCTTGCCCCTTTTTGCATCTATATGTATGTTTACCTGTATGAATAAGAAATGCAGAATAAATAAACTAACATTTTAATACATTTTCATGAGGGAAATGTCATGGAATATAAATAGTGAATCTGTAAATTTACAGCCAACAAAGAATTAGCTACATTGCTGCCCATACTTATTAAGCAGAAATTTGGAACTTTGGAACAGGAGGGAGATAAAGTGTGAGAAAATAGGAGACAAATAGTTGAGTCATTTGATGAAGAAAAGCTATCCAATAAAAAAAATCATGAAGATGAAGTGATTACATATGTATTTTTCAAATACAATTAATGCTGTTTGCTTTTGACTTATACATTGATGTAATATAAAATATTCCTGTTTTCCAGCCCCTTTGTAGCTAAAGTTATCCTCAAACGGCTTATGTGAACAATTTTTGTGCACATCTCTTCCTTCATGAGAGAAATGTATGAAAGAAGTAACAGCTCACTGAGAACAGGAACTCAAATCCATAAGAAACCAAGGAAAGGTTAATCCTGAGAGGTTTGCCAGGACTTGAATGCTTACAAGAAATAGATGAACAATTGAAGTAATTTTTAAATTCTCCATATTGGTTAATTTTTGTGGGCTAATTTAACTGGACTACAAAGCCCAGATATTTGTTTAGATATCATTCTGGGTGTGCCTTAGAAGATGTTTCTAGATGAGATTAACATTTGATTTGGCAGTGTAAGGAAAGCAGATTGCCCTTCCCCATGTGTGGGATTCTCACAATCTGTGGAAGACCTGAATAGAACACAAAGGCTGAGTGGGGAAGAATTCACTCTTTCAGCCTATCTTCAAGCTGGTACAACAGTCTATTCCTGCTTTGGGAATTAGACTCCTATGGAAAGTAACACCATAAGCTTTTTTAAGTCTCCTAGATTATTGATGGCAGGTTCTGAAACTCCTGGCCATCATATTCTTAAGAGCCAATTGAAATTCCCAGGAGATAAGGCAGATTTGGGTGCTTGACTTACATGAAGCCAGTGTTGGTTTGATCTCAGGCACCACATACAGTATCCCAGATTTCACCAGTAGTTATCCTTGAGCAAAGAACAGGAGTAAGCACTGAGTCTTTCCAGATAGATCTATTGATTCTGCTTCTTTTGGGAAACCAAACTGGTACATGAGTTTGGTTCTTTTCCCTCTCCCCCACCTGTCTGGAGTGGAAAAAAAACAAACAAACAGAAAAACCCAGAAAACCTACTCAGACAATGTTTCTACAAAGCACTTACTCACACAATTTTTCCTAAGAACTAGTAAAGGTAAAAAGGTTAGTTTTAGGGGCCAGAGAGATAGTACAGAGAATAGTACAGAACTTGCCTTACAAATGGCCAATCTCGTTCTATCCCTAGTCTCCTATATGGTCCCCAGAGCCCTGTGAATATTGATCCCTGAGCATAGAGTTAGAAATAAGCCCTGAGCACTTCTTGGAGTGCCCCTCACACAAGCAAACAAACAGGATGCGTTTTAATATCTGAATGTGTCGAGATCTCTTTTTTTCTCTCTTTTTTTTCAAAGGGTGATGTTTATTTGGAGATTGAATAACCTATTGTTTTCTTTTGGGGTCACACGCAGTGATGCTCAGGGATTACTCCTGGGTCTGAACCTAGGAATTACTCCTGGTGGTGCTTGGGGGACCAGATGGGATGCTGGGGATCAAACCAGGTCAGCCGCATGCAAGGTGAACGTCCTACCCGCTGTACTACCACTCCAGCTCCAGAGATCTCGTCCTTTCAGCCTAAAATAATGCAGGAAAGACAAGTGAGAAAATAAGAATACAGTAGGATATGGTTCCATAAATAGTTTGAGGACTCTCAGTAGGAAACTTCATGTTCAAAGAGAAAAATTAGTAAAAGGAAATGAGGAAGATCTCAGATGAGCAAGAGCTGCAATGAGAAAGCAGTGGGTAGAAACCTGTTCTTGCAGAAAAAGTAAACACTTGCCTCAATAAAAGCGGCTTTGCCAAAAATACAGGGGGAAGAATGAAAGTGGGATAAAAGATGCAGAAGGATAGAGACCAAAGTCACTGGAAACTGTAGGGCAACTTATCCAAAAGAAGGTGGGTCACCTAATTATAAGAGGGACTGAGAAGCACAAGAGATAAATAATGATTAAGAATGTTGAAAGGAATAACAGAAAGTTACAGAAATTATCTGAGCTTGGGACAAACACTATTTAAAATAGGAACATGCCATACAAGTAGCAAAATAACTCAAATAGCTCAGTATGTTACCAATTGGACTCCTAGAGAGAAAATACTAACATAATCTTTATGAGAGAAACAAGGTAGAACTTGAAGAAAGGATTTCTTTCTCACAGTGGACTAAATTGGTGGCTCCTCTTGTAATAATAACAGGAGTTAGCCACAGTTCTAGCAGTAACAGAAAGCAATTCAAGCTGCCTAAAGGCAGAAAAAAATTATCAGAGGAGCATATTAAATAGCTCACTGAGCTCAAGGATAGACAAACCTCAGGAGCTATTGAAAATTTAAATAATAGGTACCCAAAGAAACAAAACTACAATTCCAGTCTTGAGTCTCTTAATGTTCACATTCTGTTCCAGCACAGATAGTAATGGGAGAAGACCATTTCCAGGTATATGTAACTTAGGAAAGACCAAAAAAAAAAAAAATCAGAGTATAGAAAAAATTCTCAGCATGAGAATGTCAGTAAGTGCTGTTAAAGAGGATGAAAATGTTCATCAAAATATATAACGGTGAAGCATACTTGATGATTACTGAAGGCTTTCTTAAGGAGTAGCTACTGTAGAAGCTGGAGCGATAGTACAGTTGGTATACCATTTGCCTTGCACTCAGCCAACCCGGGTTCAATTCCCAGCATCCCATATGGTCCCCTGAGCACTGCCAGGAGTAATTCGTGAGTGCAAAGCCAGGAGTAACCCCTGTGCATCTCCAGGTGTGATTCGAAAAGCAAAAAACAAAAAAATTTAATGTACAGGGAAAACAGGAGAAGGAAAGATAAACATACGAAAATGCTGGGAAGTATAAATATGTTTAGAATGTTTGTATCAAGAAGACTATTACCACGGTAAACAAAGGGAGCAGGGGATGAGTTAAACTAGACAGTTAACATCTTGTATCACATGTGTCACTTGACATCCCATTGCTCATTGATTTTCTCGATTTGCTGGAGCGGGTGCCAGTAATATCTCCATTCGTCCTGTTGCGTGCTAGTGTAGCCCAATGGCATTTGTTCGATCCAGAAACATTAAGAGCCTCAAACTGTTCTTCCAGGGTCTTGATGAAGAAGTCTGACCATCTCATAGGTGGGCGGCCACACGGTCTTTTGACATCCCATGGAATCCAGTCGGTAACAGCTCTAGTCCAGCAGTCATCTCTGAATCACATTACGTTTCGGCCCATCTGATTTTTGATGCTTTGGCAAACAAGACAGTGTCCCTGATTCTTTATCATCAGTGGAGGTGGGAACACCGGATTCCTTCTCTCACTTGAATGAAATGTGGTATTCCAAGCATAGCTCTTTCAATTCCTCTTTGGGAGACCTGAATAGTGTTCTCATCCTGTTTTCATAGGGCCCAGGTCTCTGAGGCGTATGTTAGTGCAGGAAGAATGCTGGAGTCGAAAAGATGTGCCCAGAGCTGGATGTTCTTCATCCTGTTAATCACTTCTTCGATGCTCTTGAAGGTGTTCCACATGGTTCTTTTCCTCCTACGCAGCTCAGGTGCCAAGGTGTTCATCATATTGAGTTCTCAACCCAGGTACACATAACTGCTGCATTCGGAGATGTTCGTTCCGTTGAGAGCAAATGGAACATCAGGAACTAAGTCCATTTCTCATGAACATTGTCTTTGTGAGATTCAGCTGTAATCTGACCTTTTCACATTCACAGTTGAAGTCGGCCAGCATTCGTGCCACTTGGCTAATGTTTGGTGTTATTAGAATGATTCATCAGCAAAGTGGAGGTGGTGTAGTTGCCAACTGTCTATCTTCACTCCCATTCCTTCTTATTCCAGTTAATGTCATAGACATTTGGTCTATAACCAAAAAATATAAGTGTACCTACCAAAATAATAATTTTTTCTTTTAGAATATTTGATCTATGATCCTTTTTAAAATCAGATCACAAAACCCAACAATTTCTGAAAGCTTCTTCATACTATGACAAAGAAATCACATTAGATTTGCAACTAAAAAGTCAAGCTAGAAATATAGCTCAAAGGGATGGCACTCATGCTTTGCATACAGGAAGCCCAAGTTTGATATCTAGCACTTCTAAACATTTCCAGGAGTGACTTGTGAGCTAAAGTAGGCTATGAATAATACAGGTGTGACCCTCCAAACCTAAACCAAACACAATATTTATTAAGAATATTTTGTGTTTGTTTTTCTAATTCAAATGTATTTTATTTACGGTAAGGGAAATGGGGGACTGGAGAAATAGCAGGGCTTTCGCCTTTCATGCAGCCGACCAGTGTTCGATTCCTTCGCCCCTCTCGGAGAGCCTGGCAAGCTACTGAGAGTATTGCGCCCACACGGCAGAGCCTGGCAAGCTACCTGTGAAGTATTGGATATGCCAAAAACAGTAACAATAAGTCTCACAATGAGAGACCTTACAGGTGCCCGCTCGAACAAATTGATGAGCAACGGGATGACAGTGACAGTGACAGAAGGGAAATGGGGGAGAGGGACAGGCAGTGATGCTCCTAGATCATAGGAGGCATCTCCTTAAACAAGATTCCCAAGAAGAATAAGGATTCTTTATCACAAAGGCCTCACAGTTTCAGTAGAATGCAGTATTCTGAACTAAAGAATCCAAAGGCAAAACACCCAGAATAGCAAACAAAAGGTAAAAAATAAAAAGAAATAAAAGTTAAAAAATAAAGTGGAGAATGTTATATATCAGATAGCATTACAAAGCTAAATGTGTATACAACTCTTTAGAACTTTTCTTTCCAATGTAGTCTTTGGACATTAACTTAATGTTCCTGTAAAACATCTTTTTGATATTTGGAAAGGGTCAGGGAAAAAGTATTTACCAGATAATATACAAGGTGAGACTTTTTAATATAAATATTAAGTGTTACATTTAGTACCTCCTATTTTGGACTGGAGCAATAGCACAGTGGGTAGGGCATTTGCCTTGCATGCTGCCAACCTGGGTTTGATTCCTCCATCTCTCTTATAGAGCTTGGCAAGCTACTGAGAGTATACTGCCTGCAGGGCAGAGCCTGGCAAGCTACCCATGGGGTATTTGATATGCCAAAAACAGTAACAACAAGTCTCACAATGGAAACACTACTGGTGCCTGCTCGAGCAAATCAATGGACAATGGGACAACAGTGCTACAGTGTAGTGCTATTTTAATACTCTAATAATTTATATACATATTTTCATTAAATAATGCTTAAATTGAAAAAATATTAAAAGAATGAAATAAAAAGACAAATTTCTACTTACCACCTTTCATTTCCCAAACAACAAATCCTCCTAGGAACTTGATTGTAAAACAGAACTTACCCTATCTGATATCCAAGTAATGTTGACAAAGTTATGAAATAGAATTTGGCTTATTGAGCATTACATTAAATTTTCTCTAAACTCTAAAAATTATTGCTTAGTGTCTAGTGTGTTCTATCTTGATTACTTCAAAACAGGAACCTGAAATAATAATGCTTATAAAGTATATAAAACAGTTTTAGTCATTGAGATCAAAAGGCTAATTAGCTGAAAAGCACTAAAAGACATTGAAACTGGTCTTTACTGATGCTGCCAAAATATTACCCTTAGCTCATAAGCCCAGGGCCAAAGAGAATAATGAATTACTTGGAGAGAAAATGAGACACAGATCAAAGTTGTATGTAGAATATCTAAATGTTCTTTTTTGAAATGTGCAAGTGGAAGCCTCCAAAAGAAAAGAAAAAGACAACTGAAAAATTAACTAGCGATTCCAGAGTCATTCCCACTAAGCTGCATTTTCTAAAATGAAATGATTATTTTTCATTAACTAATAAAAACCTGTTGGCTGATGCAATAATGCAATGGATAGGGTTTTGCCTTGCAAATAGCCAACCAAGGTTTGATACTTAGCATTCCTTATGATCCTGTGAGCTCCACCAGGAGAAATTCCTGATAGCAGCAACAACTGGGCCACCAGAAGGAATCTGACTGATTTCTACTATTAGTAAGAGAGTAGATTTAATCCCAAGTTCCTAGCTTCTTGAGAACTTAATGAAATATTTGCATACAAAACCCAGATGCTTAAGAAGTCAAAATTAATTGTACAGTAAAAGTAGACTGGTCTGGGTCCCTTGTGTACATCAGTTTTCCCATCTTTTGCCATCTGGTTGTCTTCATATACAATGAACTGATCTTTCCGCCACATGTTTTACTACCTAGAGTATCCACTCCTGACCTAGAATCTGTAGCTGGAGCCGTGTCATCTATGTCCTCTTGTTGGAGCTTGCTACTCTGTACCTGGTCATTGAACCATATAGCTAAGAATGTACCCCAGTGCCTCCCCATTGTCTCAGCTTTCCTTGTGTTTTTTATTTGAAACTTTCAATTTATTCATCTGAGGACTCTTAATGGCCACTACTACTAAAAGAAGACAGTAGAAAATACCTAAGAACTACCACTTCTGTATCTTCAGTTTCCTTCTTGTATTAAAGTTAAGGTTTTGCAGAAAGAACTCATTGTTCATTGAATGTACTCGTTTAATAAAATCAACAGCCAAATTGCTTAATTCAGATGAGATCCATTTAGTTGCTTCAAAGGATTATCCTGAGACCTTTGGCATATAGATCATCTCCTCAGTTATATATATATACATATATATACACACACACACACATATATATATACATATATATATATATGTATATATATATATATCAAAAGACACTGCTACAGACCAGCACTTGAGTCTGGAGATGCAAACAAAACAAAACAAAACAAAACAAAAAACTCTCAGATAGTTGAATATGGCGTTGGAGAACCAGTGTAAATGTTGTCAACATACTAGTGGATTCCTTGAATAACCAATTTAGCTATGTATTAAATGTTGTATTCCAGGGGCTGGGGTCAAAGGTAGCAGAGGGAATCTGGGAATACTAGTGAAGGGAAGTTGACACTGGTGACACTGGAAGTTGAAATTGGTGATGGAACATTGTATGTCAAAAATGTAACTATGAATAACTGTAATTTATGGTGCTTTATGAAACAAAATTTTGAAAAAAATGTATTTTATATTTTGGTGACAATTCTGAAAAATTATGTATATGATTAAATAATCTTCAAGTAATCATATACTTATTAAGTTTGCAAAGTTCTTTTCTATATTTCATTACAAATGTACAGAAAGCAAAGCACCATGGGATTAACCACATTTGTATATTCATTTCTTTTGTGACTTTCAAAGGATGCTTCTATGTTCATGTTACAACTTATAAACCTGCAGGAACAGTCTGTGTCAAGTCTTCTATTTTGCTAGACCCAATAATAGGATTTACAGGTGTGCTTGCTTTGTCTATCATTTTTTTTCAAACTATAGTAAAGGTGATCCTTGATGGAACAGCATAATGAATAAATATTTATAATGATTCCATAGAGCCAAGAATTGGGACCCTGAAAACTTATTCTAAAAGATATGATCTTTCATGGTTGAAGAGTACTAAACACCCTCTAAATATTGGACGTTTGTTGTGAAGTGTCACATGGTGCCAATACTATAAGAGAAAGTTCAACCTTGCCTCTAAGGGAAGTTTTTCAGAGAGCCAAGAATTCAGCCATATCATGTGCTAAATGATACTCACTTTCATTATATTTAACTCTGTATTGCTTAAGTCCACTCTAAAGAGAAATCAGATTTTTGTAGGGGCCTCCTAAGGAATACCCAAGGAGCCCAAGAACCACTCAGGTGATAATTGCTTAAATGAAGAGTTTAGTGAATGATACTGCTGAGGGCCCAGAAGTGTGGGGGATTTTCTGGGCTGTAGCAGTGTTGCTGGAGAACCATGAGGTTTTAAGAATCAAATTTAGGGGCTCTAACATGCAAATCATCTGCTCTCAAGCTTTAAGCTATTTTCTCAGACCTGAAAAATATTTTAGGTTCATGAAGCAGGCCCAATGCTGTGACAGGACATTTGTTTTTGTCCTGTGTTTTGTTTTCTTTTGTTATTCTTTGGAAGGTCCTTGGATTTGACTTGAGAGAATTAGAAGATGCTCACAAAACCCTGTGCATTCCTCTGCAATTTGGGATCAGGAAAGACTGAAGAATTTAAGGACACATCAAATTCAAACAATCCTGCATACCAGAACTATTCTGCTATCTTTTTTTTAAAAAAACTGATTAACAATCATTTTATTTCAAGGGGTAAAGAGGTTTTACAAAAGAAAGCAGCAGTGACATAGCATTTTTGTGTAAAAAGCAGTGAATGAAGTGAAAGGAAGGAATTCCTAAAATTTTACCTTCAGTCCTCAATCTGAGGAATACGATTGCCAAGCCAACAAGAGTCATGAATGGTGTTAAGCATGTGTTTAGTTTTTCTATGCCTCATGTTTATATCTCAGTGCTGCCTTACCCTGTGAGATGTATTCTGTCAAATTACCAGGCAGAGTTTAGCCTGATATTTGCTAAATGAATATTTTCTACTAGCCTGCAGCTAAATGCAGAGAAATGTAATGGAATGCACTTATTTATGAAATGGGGAAAAAGCCAAACTAGTGTCAAATGACTTCTAGGGGATTTAGATTAATTTACATTTGCTCATCCAAGGGCATGATACTTATTGCAAATGCCTATGTCTTTTCCATAGCAAAACAAAACTATATTACAACATTTGAAACATTGTTTTTTCAGCTTCAGGAAATTTTTGTCACTTTTTAACTGCAATGCTTAATAATAAAATGGTTATTAGATTTATATAATTATTTTATGTAATATGTCAAGGCTTTATGGCAGAAAACCATATATTTAAACCTCAACAACACACTCTCAATAAATCCAAAAGCACTATAGAAACAATTACTCATTCATTTCCCTTGCAATATTATGCGCTGAAAGTAATATATGGACATTAGCTTTGAATTTAAATTGGTTTCTGTGCTCTGTTCTTGAGACTTTATCTTCCTTTTACCTCTGTACTCAAAAATATCTTTCCCCCAGAGCACATGGTTTAATTATGCATTGGCATTGTTGATGGAAAAGGAAAAGATAGCAAGTAAATTGCTGTATAATCACAGGCTAGTAGCTATTAAAATGGCAGTAGATTGAAGAAAATTAATAGCAATTTCACAAATGCAATAAAAGTTCATAGGAAATACCCTGTTAACACTTATATTCAAATTATTTCCTTTTCTAGGCAGTATTTGTGTAGAGGGGATTGAGACTTAAGACTCCACTGAATATACACTCCTGGGGATTAATAAAAATAAAGACAAGGAAATTTTCAATTAAAAGCTTACCAAATCTATATATTTAGAGATGTTCTATACATTAATTCATACTTATATAGCACTTAATTATACCAATCTCCATTTCATAAAAGTCCAAGAACTTATTATAATGACTAGAATAGCATTTCTGACCAGGGACCTTATGGCTTCTTCTGGGTCCCCAGAATATTTCAAGGAGACAGTAGGTGAAAGAAACATAAATGGGGACAGTGGTATAAAACTAGGGGATGAATGGTAAGAAAATGGGGTCATAGGAAGGGAAGATGTTTAGAAACAGCCACAGTCAGAAAAGAACCTAGATTGGAATTTATTTTTTGGTCAATCTATTTCCTCAGGGAAAAATGAGATTGTTTTTGTAGACTAATGTAAAACTGGAGAGTGGAATTACTATAAAATTCCTAATTTAGGGAGTAATATTTTGAGTATTGAGTGAGATTGCCTTAATTCAACATTTGTTCCATCACTTATCTTTGAATAATTTACAGAAAGTTTTCTGAGTTCCATTTTCTCATTTGTGAGATATTTTTATGATGATAAAAGTATCTAATTCTTAAGGTGCCTGAGGATGAAAAAATGACAACAAACATACTTAGCTTTTTACCATTCAGAATGTTTAATGATATTCCAGTGGAGTGGGTCAATGAAGCTGAGCCTCTAAGTTGTCTTATTTTCATGGTGGCATCTGTGTGAAAGTCTATTCAGACAGATTCAATAATGTATGCTATATGCATCCTTCAGATCCTGACTTAAAATCCCTCTGGCTGATTAAGGATCAAGGCTGAAGTCAGTCTATTAACCTCAGCAATTTTTCTATGACAAAAGGAAAGGCTTGAATTGATGGGTAAGTGTAGAAAATGATGAGACACTTTGCTACTTAAGCCTCAGAGCAATCTTTTGAACAAACTCAGTTTTTAATCCCCAAAACTTTCTTATTTTAAAGGTGATTAAGAACACATATGTATGTTAATTAAAAAAATTGAAACCTCATAAGTTCAGAGTATATTTTTATATAATTTCCACAGTCATATTTTATTTTCCTTATAACTTCATATAAAGTTTAAAACCATCTTCACAAAAATATAAATATAAGACATTAGTTTATATCCTAGAGACATTAGAGAAAATAAGGTTCTTCAAAATCTATCCCATGATTCATTTTTCAACCATCTAATATGTGACTCGTGGCAAGATGACCATAATAGTGGTATTTGTCATGAAGACATAAAAGAATTATATAGTATAGGTTATTGCCACACACATATAAAAATGATTTTTCAATTAACTAACTTATTCATAAATTCATCTTAAATTTATTTTTTGGGCTAATTGCTGGACCTAATTAGAATAATACATAAAGCTATACATACTCTTAGTAAAGGCAACCAGTAGATAAATGAGCATATCCATAAAAATATAGTTTTGTGCTATTCATGCAAAGTTTTCAGAAAAAATAAAGTAAACCAGAAATGAAAATAAGAAAGATATCTGTGCTGAGATGTTTGTGTAACAAACATCTTATTTGTGCCCAAATAAGATAACAATATCTCATTGTAAAGGAATGGATATTTTTCACAGAAGTAGTCACTGTCACTGTCATCCCGTTGCTCATCGATTTGTTTGAGCGGGCACCAGTAACATCTCTCATTGTGAGACTTATTGTTACTGTTTTTGGCATATCCAATACACCATGGGTAGCTTGCCAGGCTCTGCCATGTGGGCGTAATACTCTTGGTAGCTTGTCGGGCTCTCGGAGAGGGGCGGAGGAATCAAACATGGGTCAGCCACATGAAAGGCATACACCCTATCGCTGTGCTAACGCTCCAGCCCTCTCAGAAGTAGTACTTGTTAAAATAGATATTAGTTCCTGGGCCAGAGTGATAGTATAGTGGGAAAGGTGCTTGCTTTGCACAGACCCAGGTTCTATTCCAAGTACCCCCATATGATCCCATGAATACTGCCTGGAGTGATCTCTGAGCACAGAGTCAAGATAAAGCCTGAGAACCAATGCATGTGGCCCAGAAAACAAGAAAAAATATTAGTTTTTTTGTTGGGGGGGGAGCACACCCAGTAGTACTCAGGGCTTACTTCTGGGTCTGTGCTCAGGGATCATTCCTGGCAGGTGTAGAGGACTATATGGGGTGCTGGGAATTGAACCTGTTTTGGCTGCATGAAAGGCAAACACCCTAACCACTGTACTATTGCTCTGGAAATTTATTTATACTTTTATCAAACAAAATGTAGTGTGGTCAACTTAATTGGACAAACTTGTGTTCCCATCCTTCAAAATCCAACACCAATGTAGTGTCTCCTATGAATATTTTACTTGGTTCCCACAATACTGTTTATATATCTTTTATTACCTACCTGATACAATATAAAGTCCTATGTTTACTTTATCCCTTGTCATTCATAAAGCCATAAACCTTTTATCAGTAAAGTTCTGATCCTATTCAGCTTTATACATATATACTCTTTTGACACTAATATTTGTTTAAATATAGAATGAACTCAGAAAAGAACTTCACAGAGTGAAGAATGTTCTAAAGATAATCCAAGACTTCCATATCATTCCCCGAGCAAAGCCAGGAGTATGCCCTGAGCTCTGTAAGTATGGCCTCAAATACATATATACATATACATATACATATACATAATACATAATACATATATATATGTAGTGACCAAAGGAGAGGAAAATTGGTGAGTAGACAACATGGGTGATGAAAATTAGTAAATTCATTATTCTAATAAAAATGGTGAGGGGGTGTAGTGTATAGAACGGTAACTGTAATCAATAGTATGATATCTCAAATTTGAAAGTTGCTAATATGGTAAATAGAACATTCATAATGACCATTTCATAGTGTATAAAAGTGAGGGGCATAATGCAAACAAATAAACAAAAAATACTATAAATCCTAAAAAGGTAAACACAATAATATTGAACCAGGAACACTTCTTTGGAGTGAATGAAAATACAGAATTGTGAAAGATTTGGTGGATTTTTCAAAGAAGTAGAATAGCTGGTGAGACAGACGTTGCATTACAGGTCATCTACATGTCTGACTTATCATAACCATGTTGTAATTACCAACCATAAATTCCTTAATAGAAGTCAGTTTCTCCTAATTCTTGGTAAGAATGATGAGCCTGGGAAGTCCTACTTTTAATTATGTTAGCAGGAAAAAGGAAATAATATGATTTGATAAATTCAAACTGGTACATTACAATAGACAACAGCTAGAGTTGGGGAAGGAAGAAAATCTTTTCCCATAGCATATAAATTAAAACTGAAAAATGAAAAAAAGATTCTGTTTTTCTCATTTTTCTAAGCATAAGTATCCTAGAAGCAGGTCATACTATAGTTGCTGATAATGCAGACCAATGGTAGCAGTCATTTCCAAATATTGCAAGCCCTGTGGAAAACCTACTTACTCCCACATAAAATTACAATATTCCCATAACCAACTATATTTGTACTCTACTGGAGCAAATATCAATGCAGAGTCATTTTAAGTAAGCGTGATCTCAGTAATTTTTTTGGATATTAAATGTTTAATAATATCCCTTCATATTATTAAACATTCAATCACTATCACCATAATAGTGATTGAATGTTTAATAATATCATATATATACCAACCATGTTCAATTTTAGCTGTTAGTTGTTTAAATATATATATACATATATATACATACATATACACACATATATAGTTCAAGTGAAATTGAATAACTTTACAGATATTTTGTTTTGTTTTTAGTTGGTTTTCTTTTTTGGTTCAATTTTTTTGAGGCCATACAGTACTCAGGGCATACTCCTGGCTTTGCTCAGGGATCACTCCTGGCAGGCTTGGGGAATGATATGGGATGCCAGGGGTTGAACCTCGGTCAGCCATGTGCAAGGCAGGTGCCTTACCCACTGCACTATCCTTCCGACACCAGATGTACAGATATTTCGGAATGGTCCAATTTTGTAAACCAAGTTCTCTCTTATCTTTAAAACTGGTTATCTTCCCTCTCAGGGCAGGATATGTTCTGACTTCATCTTCCCAGAATGCTTTCCCACTCTACAAAATGATCCTGTTAAATGTATGATCCCTATCTCAGTGACTTCTAGATTTTTCAATGTCGTAGAGATTTCTTTCACTAGTTTCATTCTAATTTTCACTTTTATCAAGCTTCTCAAATCCACATGGAGCTACTCGATGTTACTGTCTTACATAACCACCAGCAAAATGACTTTGTCATATTTTCCTTGCCTGAAGGTAAATGAGGAAGCAGTTAATGTAGAGTTGAAAGAACACATCCACTTCATATCAACCACGCTCAACTAAATTCAAATGGTTCATTTTTTATGTATAACTGCCTAGATGACAATAATTAGAGATCCGAGATACAGAAAAGCTCTGTGATCATATATTACTCTATGTGTAAGTACTTAATCTGTGTATGTTCCCTACCCTATTCTAAACATTACCTTGAGAAGCAGGTGATCTTGGGCATACACCTACACAAGTAGGTGATCTGGGCATCAGTGTTTCAAGTGATTTCTTCTAACTGTGTCAACTTGAATGTCTAAACAGATGATTAAATCTCATAGATTTAAACCTTGAAGTTAGTTTCTTTATATCTTTGATTATCACCTAGTATTTACTTTCTTTCTGATTCAAATTTGCAGTCTATCGTGCCAACTTCTTCCTATTGGTATAACCTTGCTCACTGACCACATCTATGATTGGGATTCCTATGAATGTATTTATTAGCATAGTCAGAGAAATCAACCAGCATCTCAAGAGTTTAAATAATTCTTTATACCACCACCAGAAAAGCTCTCTTTTCTAAAATACTAAAGACCTTCTAGGGCCACTACATTCAAAGAATAAGCTTCTCACTATAGATCTGAAAAGCAAACATAAAACTGCACCATTTTCCCATTTATTTCAAAAACTTGAAATCATTTCTCAGCCAAAACTGTATCTTTGTCAGAGGTATAAGCAAGATCAGTCAAATTTCTAATTATGAATATTTCTCTGTTAGATTATTTTTACCCTAAGAGATACTGCAAGTACTTTCCTACCTACTATAGAGAAAACAAGGATTTCTGTGGTTAGGCACCCACTGGGCAAAGAAATTTCAGTTCATGTCCCACTGTGTGACATGTGGAAATGAAAATAATGCTTATTGAAGAGGCCTTTGTAAATTTTCTAATCCAGTAATGGATGTTGTTGTTTTATTATAGCTATGTAGTTACCTATCCCCTTACACACTGGCCCATCAGTGGGACCAGAATATGTGAATAATAGAACAGAGTTATTTGTCTTCCTTTATATTTTATTGTGGCAGAATGGGCTAGTGAAATATTTCAGTGTACTGGAATGCTTTTATATATAATTATGAAGCAGCAACAAAGAAAGGTTACATCTATTTCCAAAGTTTAAAAGCATTTAATAATCTCATGTGTTTTACAATTGATAGACACATATTTGAAAGACTGTTTTAAAAGCTACATTTTGCTAATGTAAGAGCAACTTCAAAAGAAGCTTAAGAACCAGGATACAATCAAAGTCACTGTGAAGGTGCCTGTAAATTGTCAGCTTGATCTACACTTGCCATGATGAGTTCGTTTAAGGACAACTGTGTTATAGTCCTATCCCTGTTATCAATTAGTTGTATTATTTTGACCTATTTATATACCTGGCTTGTGTTCATTTGCTAACAGTAAAAAGGTGATAAATAATAGAATCTGAAAATAGAGACTTTGAGTTATTACAGATGTGCTTGAATTCTGGGTCAACGTGTATTAGCTATGTGATGTTAGCCAAGTATACAGTCCTTGAGCAGTATTTTCTCCTGTGATTGGGCACAAATATCACTAATATACTTGCCTTCCTGGAAGTTGTAAAGGAATGAACTAAATCATCCATATGCATTGTCTAGCAAAGTACATAGTACATTTTTTTCTGTGTTTATGTTTTTAGAAGCCTTCCAAGCAGCCCTCAGAGAACATAGGAGTGATTCCTAGCAACAATTTGCAAACAAGACCAATGTTTCAGAGCTAGTACTGAAGGATGGTGTGCTTCTTGGGCTCTTCAGTGTCTGGGACCATCAGAGATACCCTAGTGGTACCTGTGGTTCTCCAGGGTCACACTCAGCAATGCTCTAGTGCTACTAGAGCTACATTATGTGATGCTCAGGTGGTCACATGGTACTGGGAACCCACCAGGGTTAGATATATGCTAGCTCTGCACCCTAAGTCCCTGTCCTAGCACCCTTCACCTTGCACAGTGTTTTAAACCAGAAAAAAATTGTGTCTCCTTCCCATTCTCAATGTCTGGAGACCTTTTTGGTTGTCACATCTAGGGGATACCACAATTTTATAATGATGGTAGGGATATTCTTCAAGATTTTAAGTGTAATTCATGAAATGTAATTTACGGAGGGCAAAGATTCCTAGACATAACAACAGTAAATTTTGGTGATATTGCTTCTGACTACTTCAAAGACCAATGAATTGGAAGGAATACAAAACTCTTAGTGCATGTAAACCATTTTATGTAAAATGAAGATGCATTTTCCTTTTAGAGAAGGCTTAGTTTCTATTTTAGGGATCTTCCCTGATTATAGCAGAAAGGCTCTGTTCACACCCCGAGAATTTGTGCCTTTATTCCCAACGCTGTAGACCAACAGATTGTTTTTCCCATATCTCAAGTCCAAATTTTCTCAGTTAACATAAGGCCCTGGAATTTTCCACTAGTCCATCAGACTAATCAGGAAGGGTTCCAAACCTAATTAATTTACATTAAAATTTCTCCCTTTTTCAAATTAATAATCTACTATAGGTCAGCCATAAATCATTTACTACAAAAAGTACTAGGCAGCAATTACTCCGTTCCAATTCAGTGCACTAAATTAGATTATAATTATTAGTCACACTTGCAGCTTTTATTTAAACTTCAACTCCTGCCAACACAAAACAAATGTTTAGAATGTTTATAAGCACTTCCTTTCACTTTAACCTGACAGGCTTTTTAAAACATTCAATGCAAATTATTATATAAAATTTTACTTTTCTTGACATCATGCAAATAAAAGACTCAACTACCTGGCAGATACACACACACACACACACACACACATACACACACAGACAGACAGACACACACTGCGTTCCTTAATGCCCATGGGCCTGTAGCACAGAAGAAGGTAATATTACTAGAAGATAATAGACAGTCTATAGGCCCTTACTATCTTTCTAGAGGATCTATAAAACAGTCTGAAAGTTTCATACATTTATTTGTGTCCTTCTCACCCTTCAGATTTCAAAAAGAAGCATAGTATTATGGTAATAAGAATAAGCGTTGAAATATACTTCCTTCAAATACCTTTCTTAACAAATAAGTCTCCTGAAGTAAGTCTTTGGCAAGATACATTTTTATGACTGGTTTCTCATCTGAAAATCATTTATTAAGCATATTTACATCACTGAGCTTAGTGAAAGTAAACTAATAACTGTATGTAATAAAAGCTTATCATATGTTGCTTCGTCATTATGAAGGCAAAGAACTTATCTTCAAGTTCATGACTATATTGTGTGCAGAAATTAAGTTAATCCAAATAAGCATTGAATATTCGAATGTAAATTGTCGACTAGCAGGGTGACTACAGGAAGTGTATTCAACATTTCTGAACCAAAACATATTTATCACATGAGTTAAATGTTGCTATGAAAATTAAATTTTCAATTATATTTTAATATAAATTAAATGATATCAGTCCCAATGGATTAGAATTGAGAACCCAGAGACAAGCCCTCCTATCTATGAACAGTTAATTTTTTACAGAGATGCAGAAGTTTAGGAAAAATATATGTTCCAAGTAGAGAATATTCTCCCAACAGAGCCCTCATTTGAATGATCCAAAATAGATTAGCAAAAACAAAAGTTTCTCAAAGTATTTCAAGATTCAGGTGAGTGCACAATATCTATGTATGGATGTGGAACAGAACTAAACAAGGTTTTGATAGTTTAAGCTCTTAAGAAACTTGAATAATATTCGTATAGAACATTACCTTCCAAAAAAGCCCCTCATTTTAAGGAAAGAATACTGGGAACGTTATTCAAATTTAGTAGCAAAGATGCATAGAAGACAAACAAAGCACAAACTCAAAGCTGAGAATAAAACTCCAGAAAACATACAACTCAGAATGTCTCAAATCACATTGCACTAATCTGTGAGAAGGAAAACCTGGGAAATGGCTGAGAGGGCTGATATTTGCTTCCCGTTACCACATGATCCCTCAAGTATGAGTGAGGGATCTCCTCAAGCATGGAGACAAGTGCACTGGCCAAAGCAGAACAATTTTATAAATCACATTTAACTCTGAGACACCCAAATGGCTAAAAATCTAAAATGTGTTGAGTCTTGAGCATAACATTAGAGGAGGGAATCCTCAAATATGAAGTTGTGGAACCCTGACATGTCACTCTTTTCAAAGTAACTTTGTATTACCTAGGAGAAGCCATTCCACCCAAACATGCAAAAGAAAGAGGGATGTTATCTAACACTTGAAGATGTTTTTATAAGGAGAGGGATAGAAATGTTTCAAAAATGTTTACTAAAATGTTATTAAAAATGGGAAGATGTTTTTGAGTGGTAATTCTAAATGATTAATAAAAAAAGATTTTTTAATTATTTAAAGTGCAAAAAACCAGACAAATACCAAGGAGAAAAGTTTTTTCTCCTTTTGTCAAATAGATCAAGATCAAGAAATGTACAGATCTGGAGCCACAGCACAGAGGGTAGGGCATTTGCCTTGCACGTGGCCAACACAACTTCGATTCCTCCCCTTTCCCTCTTGAAGAGCCTGGCAAGCTATTGAGAGTATCCTGCCTGCACAGCAGAGCCTGGCAAGCACCCGTGGCATATTCCATATGCCAAAAACAGTAACAAGTCTCAAAATGGAGACGTTATTGGTGCCCGCTTGAGCAAATTGATGAACAATGAATGGGATGACAGTGCTACAGTGCTACAACCCAAATATTAGATGTTTTCTTTTTAAATAGAAAATGAATGCATGTAGGAATTGTCAACATATAGATTCTCAAAAAGCTCAGTAAATTAAAAAATTTAATAATTAGCAACAGCAACAATAATAGTCACCATAGCATGAACATAATAGAATGAAACTAAAAGATAATAATAAAGTTTAGAACTGCAGTACAAAATGACCTTTCCACATAGGCAATATAAATAAGTGATGTCTATTATATAACACTGTACACAAAGAATGGATAAAACATTTTTCTTGAAGTCCAAAAAGAATAATCATGAAAGCTAAGCATAGCTGAATCTATGGGATAAAATGAGAAGGATGCTGAAGAAATGTCCTATAATTAAAATTTTAAAATTAAAAATTAAAAAGTTGATTCAAAATGCTATAAAGAGAATAGCAAATTATCACAAAAGTCACCAGAAAGGATAAATAAGGACCAAAGAGATTGTAGAGGGGTTAAGGCTGTTGTCTTGCATGCCAACAACTCTGGTCAATCACCTGTAACACACAGTCATTTCATGAACACCCCTGGGTGTAACCCGGAAGCAAAGCAAACAAAAGAATCAAGAATATAAAGGGAACTTTCTAACTAAGAAAACAAAAGTAAGGAACAGTAATAAAAAGATCTTGGTAGAAAATGTTAGCAAAGTGAATAAAATATCAATTTTTAGTGGAACAAATATAGGCAAATGAGGCATGACTAAAGGTATATAACTATTGATGTACATTTGAGTCATAAGATAAACCCTGATTAAGACTAGTAAACAGATCAATAAATTTAATAGATTTTTTTCAATCTTCTTGAAAAAAGCACTATGCTTTGTTTTATCAGGGAATTTATGGAATTTTAAAATAATTTAATCCTGAAGTGGTTTAATTATGTTGAAGTTTAAAAGAAAAAAGCTAAAATAAAATTATTTTAAAGACATGAATATAATATTGAAATCCAAAACAGATAAAGGTGGCACTTTAAGATAAAGATGAAAAATCTTAAGGATATTGACACAGAAGGCAGGGATATTGCTCAAAGTCTATAGACATCCCCTGCACTGCCTGGCTCCCAAAGCACCAAGAGATGAAATATCCCTAACGTACACCCCTAGGAACACCTAGTGTACCCCAATATAGGAATAAATAATCAGTTGAGAAATTGAATCACTGTCATCCCATTGCTCATCGATTTGCTCGAGCGGGCACCAGTAACTTCTCCATTGTGAGACTTGTTACTGTTTTTGGCATATCTAATATGCCAAGGGTAGCTTGCCAGGCTCTGCGTGGGGGTGAGATACTCTCGGTAGCTTGCCGGGCTCTCCGAGAGGGACGGAGGAATCGAACCCGTGTTGGCCAGGTACAAGGCAAACGCCCTGCCGCTGTGCTATGCTTCAGTCCATTGAGAAATGATGTCAGGTAATTTATAGTTTAGGCATAATCTTAGAGTATTCTAGACTCTAGACTTTGGAATACAGAAAGGAGCAGAAGCAAAATTATGTCTTGTTCTTTAATATGTAACCTCTGAAATTTGGCATTTAGAGTTGCCTGCTGAGTCTGTTGAAGTGATCAAGCCCTCAACCCCTCACTCTTAGGTTCATAGGTCATACCCTCAAAATTTTTTGCCTCAACGGCAAAACCATTAACAATGTTAGCAGTTAAAGGAAATTTAAATCCCAGAGAATTAAAATCAAAATCTTTGTTACCTTCCCTCACTCTTTGTGCCCTACTTCGCCCCCCACTACACCCACCTCTTGTTTTCTGAGACAGAGAATACAAGGAGGAATAACTCCTACTGGTTTATAGGTAGGATTTTAAGCCAGTAGTTTGAGTTGTTTTGATTAATTGTATTGCAGGAAAGATCAAATAAATATATATCTCCTTCCAGCCAGCACAGACTATTCCATAAGGAGCAGTTCTGATATAACATTAAATAAACTTTGCTTTTCTCGGGGTAACAGGTTCTTATGTGTAAAATGGAGAGTTTTGAAAAATGATCCCTCAAATATCTGTCCAAAAATGGTCAGATCTGTCCTGTCGTTTTCAACTGCCAGTCCACAGACTGGTGCTGGCTTGTGATTGTAAAATGGTTGAAATGAAAATAAGGGCTAAGGAAAGCTGACCTTTAACTTTCACTCAGTCTACCTCCTGGCATGTTACCTTAAGGTGAAAGAAGTAAGGATTTGGTCATGCTAGGTTAATACTCCAACTCCTCATCATAGTGATTGATCTGAAGTGGTTACATGTGACCAATTCCAAATTCACTGTCACTGTCATCTCCTTGCTCATTGATTTGTTCAAGCAGGCACCAGTAATGTCTCTCATTGAGAGACTTATTCTTACTGTTTTTGGCATATCCAATATGCACGGGTTGCTTGCCAGGCTCTTCCTCACCATCTCGATACTCTCAGTAGCTTGCCGGGCTCTCCGAGAGGGGCGGAGGAATCGAACTCGGATTGGCTGCGTGAAAGGTGAATGCCCAACCGCTGTCCTATCACTTCAGTGCAATTCCAAATTAATCCAGAAATTTTGAATTAGAGAAAAAAAGACAAAGTTTTCTCATTGATTTCTCAGCAATTAGAATGTAACCCTCAAAGCTTCCATTAAGCATTATCTATGCTAAAAGTAAAATCACATAGGTCTGGGACACTTGACTAAGAGAAAACTGTAATGTGCTAGATTTATCACTTTGTGGAGGAGGAGGATAGCACAGCGTGTAGGGCGTTTGCCTTGCAAATGGCCGACTTGGGTTCGATTCCTCCGCCCCCTCGGAGTGTCCGGCAAACTACCGAGAGTATCTCGCCCACACGACAGAGCCTGGCAAGCTACCCGTGGCATATTGGATGTGCCAAAAACAGTAACAAGAAATCTCACAATAGAGACGTTACTGGTGCCCACTCGAGCAAATGGATGAGCAATGGGATTACAGTGATTACAGTGACACAGTGATCTCCATTTCAGACTGAATTTTTCACCCTTTTGTCCCACTCACGCATATGCGTCATATGACACTTTACTAGCCCCATTGCTAAATTTGTTCTCAGAGGGAAGAGAAAGTGTTTCTTTTGCAGTCAAGAAGAGAATAGGAAAGCCAACTTCCTTGTGTTTGGAAGGAAGCCAACAACTCAGTGACTGAAGGGGAGCCCCTGAGTTCTGTGGTGCACTATTGTGCCAGTGTTGTCTGTCTCTTCCCTATGTGAGTAAAGCATTGTTCTAATAATTTCCTGTTTTCAGTTCTTGAATAACTCCTGTGTTTCTGCTGAACATATTCAATTTTTATATCACTTCATCTTTCCTCAAATTCAACAATAACTTCATGCCATCTTAGGCACAATTAATGGTAAACCTAAGAATGTATTATGTGCATCATTTCAGCCAGGAATTGAACCCGATTTCCTAACCTACCTTTTTATTAGGAAATCTGAATTTTATAGGTTTTGTAGGCAACTTTTTTCTCCTAGAGCATAGAGCAGTGTCTGTGGCCGTTTATATGGTATAGCTAGCTTTATGTCTGAATTAGTCACAGCTATAAGACTTTCAGAACTTGGAAAGTAGTCTACTTAACTTTTCATTTACTAAAAATAACAAATAACTGTTTGGTGGAATTCTGTCTTCTGATCAGCTTCCTAATATTCACAGTATTTCTACAAGTTTTCTAAAATAAGTTTTTCTCATTAGACTGTAATACTACAAAAGAATAGGATTAAGGCAATTTTTACTCACGAAGATTAGCACAATTGTAGGATATAAAGCAGAGGTATATTAAACACTTGATGCAGTTTTTAACTATTACATGATCATTAAAAATTCACACAGGATCATAGTACCAGTCCATTTGGAAATATAGCTAATAGCTAATTATCCTATCAATAAACAAATTTAACACCTGTGTACCAGCTATGGTGCAGGGAGAAACAAAGTTAAGATCATCTGTAACTTTCAAGTTGGTTGCTTAAATTTAGAAAGAATAATTAAACAGTTGTGATATCTATAAGCTGAGATAAATAATGTAGGTGCTATTAAAGAAGTGTTTAAGAAAAACACTACAGGAATTCAAGAGATGTAGATAATAAACCTTGCTATTGGAATTTAGAAAGTGTAAGAAAACTTCTACATGAAATAGAGAGATTGACAAAATAAAAATGGAAAAGGGAGGAAGAACAATCAAACCAGAGGTGACGGAAGGAGTCAGGAAGTTTGGGATCTTCTCAGGAAAATCCAGTTGACAAAGCTTGGGTTATATGCATACAGCAGGTATAATGGTATAAAGATTGAGATGGAGCTGGAGGCATGGCATGGCAGGGCTAGAAGTGAGGCCAAGTGGCTTAATTAATCAATTTAAATTTTATTTTAGGCAACATGGTTTACAAAACTGTTATTACTATGATTTCATGCATAGAACATACCAGTTTCACTGTCTCCACCAGAGTCTGCTTCCCTTCACCTATTTAACTCACCCTCCCCCCCCCCCCCCAGGTAAGAATTCAGACTCCCACTTATACTGTATGATACTGGCCTATTGAAGACCATAGTCATTCTTGTTTGCTGGATTTTTTTTTGCTTTTTAGATCAGGCTAGAGCCATAGCTCAGTGGGTAGGGCGTTCACCTTGCACGCGGCTGACCTGGGTTCTATTCTTCCGCCCCTCTCAGAGAGCCAGGCAAGCTACTGAGAATATCTCGCCCATACGCCAGAGCCTGGCAAGCTACCCATGGCGTATTGGATATGCCAAAAACAATAACAACAAGTCTCACAATGGAGACATTACTGGTGCCCGCAAATCGATGAGCAACGGGATGACAGTGATACAGTGATTTAGATCAGGATTATATTTTCTGGTTTTGGTGGGTTGGAGGCATATCTGGTGGTCTTGACTCTTTGCTCTGCACACAGGGATTACTCCTGAAACTACTCAGTGTATCATCTGAGGTGACAAGGGTAAAAAATCCAACTTCTGACATGTAAGGCAAACACCCTAACTGCTGTACTATTTTAGGATTTTTTTTTAGCTTTTTGTACTTTGAAACCTCTTTTTGACAAAGAATTAAAGTTCAGGTAATCACTGCAAGGATACTTCAAATTCATTATGCATTTGATTTTGAATTATTTTTTGGCAGTTGTGCATTTAGAAATATTTTAATATTGTTGTTTTTTCTAGACCCTCACACACAGTTATGCATCCAATATAGGACTGATATTCATGGTTGACGAAACTAGGACCTGGGTCTGAAAGTTAGTACAGAGGTCAAGGTGGTTATCCTATGCAGACCCCAGTCAATCTTAGCATAGTATATAATCTCCAAAGTGCTGACAGAAATGATCCTTGGGTACAAAGTCAGGAGTAAGCCTTGAGAGCACTGCCAAGTGTGGCTCAAAGACACAGACAGAAAGAGGAAGGAAGGGAGTAGGGAGGAAGGGAAGAAGAAAGGGAGGAAAGGAGGAAGGGAGGAAAGGAGGAAGGGAGGAAGGGAGGAATGGAGGAAGGGAAGGAGGAAGGGAAGAAGGAAGGGAGGAAAGGAGGAAGGGAGGAAGGGAGGAAGGAAGGAAGGAAGGAAGGAAGGAAGGAAGGAAGGAAGGAAGGAAGGAAGGAAGGAAGGAAGGAAGGAAGGAAGGAAGGAAGGGAGGGAAGAAGGGAGGGAGGGAGGGAGGGAGGAAGGGAGGGAGGGAGGGAGGAAGGAAGGAAGGAAGGAAGGAAGGAAGGAAGGAAGGAAGGAAGGAAGGAAGGAAGGAAGGAAGGAAGGAAGGAAGGAAGGAAGGAAGAGAAGAAAGAGACTTAGTAGTGCTCTTTTCCTAAATCCACACTCCTGTATTTCCTCTGGCACCCCATTACCCCATTGGTGTTTTTTTTATTTTCTCTCATATCTGTTAGTAGTTTCCAAATTTAGAAGAAATAGAGAATTTTTTCTGTAGGGACAGAGGAAAAAAAAGTCCTTTCCCTTTAGATACTTATAGGGTTCATCAAATAATCAAAACATGATCAAACAGGATGGCAGAGGAAAAGGATCAATTTACTAACAGATACCAATCTATGTAGATTAAAGAATTTTGTCTGCCATACACTTGGGGAAGGGGGGGTCTTATCTAAAGGCATTTTTTCCTGAGATAGAAGTCTGGGGTATCAAAGAGAGACAACTAGAGCTTCAAATGATGAGGGGTGACTCATATTTATTCTGAAATGTACAGATAGCTCTCTCAGAGAGGCCATTTCTAGAGACAATGCCACATCTTTAACAGTACACCTAGTTTTATTCATACAGTTTTATTCTTCCAGTTGAAGATGAGGGAAGGAACAAGAGCTTCTTAATCTCTAGAATTGTTTTCTTAATTCTTAACTAGAAATGATCAACACATCTGGAGCAGGCCAGTTCAGAGCATGTTTGAGAAACCCATTCTGGACACCTTCACCTCACATGAACTGTAAAATGATGGTTTCTCTTTCAGGGATTTTTATGTTACTGATTTTCCTGGCAACGAGGGAAGGGGCTCTCTGTGGGTCAGGTAAGAGCTGAGTCATTATAAATCTATTCTTATTGAGTTCTCATAAGCTATTCACGTACTATAATCACTCCCATTTTCTCTTGAAGAGTTCACTAATACTTCCTATCAAAATGTAGCATTGTCTTTGATTTTTAATGTCCCAACAAGCATCTCCACATATGAATAGCAATTTATTTGACTGTAGCACTGTAGCACTGTTGTCCCATTGTTCATCGATTTGCTCGAGTGGGCACCAGTAATGTCTCCATTGTGAGACTTGTTGTTACTGTTTTTGGCATATCAAATACACCACGGGTAGCCTGCAAGG
Organism: Sorex araneus; assembly: GCF_027595985.1. NCBI lineage: Eukaryota > Metazoa > Chordata > Mammalia > Eulipotyphla > Soricidae > Sorex > Sorex araneus. The sequence goes on from NC_073312.1 coordinate 36,245,651, forward strand.
CTCTGCTGGGTGGGCAGGATACTCTCGGGAGCTTGCCAGGCTCTCTGAGAGGGATAGAGGAATTGAACCCAGGTCGGCCGCATGCAAGGCATACGCCCTACCCACTGTGTAAAAAAAAAATCTAACAGCAAATAAACAGGTTAGTTCTGCCTATGTACAAATGACAACAAGTTGGCTTTGCTTTTCACACTGTCAAATAATGTTTTGAGTTCTGTGAGGTTTCCCAGATCTGAATTCTGCCTTGATTTTCCCCAAGCCAAATAAGAACAACTGCTTTGCTTCCAACAACAACAACAACAAAAAGCATGATGGAATTGTATTTGTTTCTGGTTTTTATTTTCCAGATTATGTCAAAAAAACAGAGGGAAACAAACTCTCAGAGTGCTAGATAATACATTTTTGAAAAGTAGTGCTAACCTGACTTTGACAAATAAATATGTATTTATTTGTTTTATTTATTCATTCTTATGTCCTAGAAACATAAAGGCTATTTATGAAACATAATGATTTGAACATACTACTTGGTTTGATGCATTTTTTTTGGTCTTTGAGATTACAGAAAAGTTCAATTCTACATAAACTTTTGCTATTGGAAATAATTTTTTTAATGAAAATAATTTTGTCAGTGAAAAGCAGATGCTACACAGTTTGAATCCTATTACAAAGTATAAATATTTACTATTAGAGAGGAAGTAGAATTTAAACAACATGATATTGTACATCAATAATTCTAAGTGTGGAGGAGTGTTTTTGAACTCTGATGACAAAACATATAGGAACATCACTTTAGTTTTACACCATGGGTTTCACATTATGTAGGCATGGTGTTTATTTAGAAAAAAATTACATTTTCTGGGAAAAAAACAAAAAGGGATCAGAGAGATAATACAGTGGTAGGGCATTTCCCTTTTTTTTTTTAATTTATGTCACTGTCACTGTCATTCCGTTGCTCATCGATTTGCTTGAGCAGACACCAGTAATGTCAGTAATGTCTCCATTGTGAGACTTTTTGTTGCTGTTTTCAGCATGTTGAATATGTCACGGGGAGCATGCTAGGCTCTGCTGTGTTGGTGGGATACTCTCGGTAGCTTGCTGGGCTCTCCGAGAGAGGCGGAGGAATCAAACCTGGGTTGGTCCTGTGCAAGGCAAACACCCTACATATACATATTTATTTATGTATACATTTTAAATTAGCAATGTTCTTACAATAAAAAGTAACATTTTAAATTAACAATGTTCTCACAGAATAAAAGAAGCACGAATTATATGAGGTGATAAGATATTAACTAATGCTGCTTTATCATTTTCTAATATATATCAAATCATTACACCAGATATATTAAACATAAACAATTTGAGTTATGTCTCAGTAGGGAGTGGATGGGAAGAACACTCTTTGCTCTTGCTATCATGAATCAGTCCATTAATGGGTCTTATGAAAATGTCGTGGGGTGGATTTTCTGGCCAGTTTGAAAGTATTTAGTAAAAATTTGTATTTATATCCTAAGTCTTGGAATGTTTAAAAAAATATACAATCTACAAAAAAAAAGTTGCATTTAAATTTGTATTACACTAATTCATGAGTCTGAAATTGCCTATTTACCAATAACAAATAAAACCAAAACCTGGTATGTGCAATATTATATGGTAAGAATGTCGAACATAAAAAAAAAAGTAGAAAGGAGAATCCAAGGTGTAATATAGTCTCATTTATGTTACTTAAGTAACACAAGAGTGCCTATAACAGAGAGACGATAATACTTGGGATAATACTTGGGTGCAGCAGTGTTTCATAAAAGGGAAGAAAAAGAAAAAGAGATATACCTAAATGTGTCATAGCTTTCTAAAAAACTCAAAACTGCAATCTAATTTTTTGCTTTAAAAGTCCATCTTCTGCTTAGTTAAATGTAACTGCTAAAAGAATCCAAATGCAAAGTAATTTTCTAATAGGTACTGGTTCTTATAAGGGGCAGGCTTACGATCAGTGAGTGAGCAAGAAATATAGCCAGCAATTCCTTGACTAATTCCCCATGCCCATCACCTCATTACAGCATTTGCCATGTTTACTCATTTAAAACATAATAAGAGAGAGAAGCTCCCAATTACTGGACCATAGTTGAACTAAAATAGTGACCTGGTAATTATAACAAATTCACTACAGTTAAAAATTCAGTAAAATAAACCCAGGATGAGAGAACTAACAAAAGATGAGCCCACCATTTTTGCCATCTCAATTTCACTAGAGCTGTTGATTATAGAGAGGCAATTTGAAATGTTAACACATTTCAGAAAACCAATACAAACATTTATTTTTCTATAAAATCTTTGGGGTTTTCAAAGTACGTTAATTTGAAATATTTACCTTTGTTAAAAAAAAAAAAAGGCCAGAGAGATAGTACAGTAGGCGGGGAGCTCTCCTTTCACGTGGCAAAATCAGGTTCCTATCTCAGAACCCCAGTAGGCTCCGTGAACCCAGCCAGGAGTGATCCCTGAGCACAGAGCCAGGAGTAAGCCTGAGCACTACCAAGTGTGGTCTCAAAATAGACAAACAAAAACCCAGAATGATGACCCAGAGAAATAAGTAGAAAAACAAGGCATGCATGCTCTAGAACCGAAGTTTATATCCACATGGTCTTCTGAGCCCATCGTGGTCCCAAGCAGCACTGTGTCTCTAGGTTCACATTATGGTTGACCATGTAGGCATGGTGTTCTGTTTAGAAAAAAAAAATACATTTTTTTCCCACTCTTTCTGCACATGGAAGAGGAGAGATTCAAAGGCATACTTCATTCAAAGTCTGGGAAGTGATAAATACGTAATAAAACATAAGCAGATGTTATCTTCAATTTGGATCTTAAGACAAAATAAGACAAAAACTGCAGGGCCTAAGAAATACTACAGTGATAAGACTGTCTTGGGCAGGAGCTATTGCACGGGGGTAGGGTGTTTGTCTTGAACGAGGCCGACCGGGGTTCGATCCCCAGCATCCCATACTGAGCACCGCCAAGAGAATTCCGGAGTTCAGAGCAAGGAGTAACCCCTGTGTATCGTCAGGTGTGACCCAAAAAGAAAAGAAAAAAAAAAGAAAGAAACTTGCCTTATTCGAAATCAACCCAGGTTCAATATCTGAAACTATAGATAGCTTCCCCTGAGTGCTGACAGGAATAATCCCTGAGGCCAGATCCAGGAGTAAGCCCTGAACACTACCTGGTGTCTACTAAATATAAAAATATTAAATTTAAAAAAAATCAACTCTGCACTGTCACAAACATAAGCCCACATATCGCTCCTAATTTGGCAACATTGGAAAGGGATATGGTAATAATGTGAAGCTTGAGCTACAGAAGATGGTGTGAATAAGAATGAATTGCTATTTACAATGACTTTTGCTGACTCCCTTTCAAGGTTTTTCCCTGAGATCCTTTTCCCCGTGATTGGAAAGATCATTGCTCACAATTTTAGAGGTTCTAATGACATTGTAATCACTATATTCTACACATAATTTGCAAAAGAAGTGTGTTTTGACTTCTGAGAGACTTTTAACTTGGTGCTAGAGAGGCAGAATGAAGAGACTTAAGGTATTGTTACCATTTCTATGTTTACTTATTAATCTATCCCCATGACTGCCCCCAACCCACAAAGAAAAAATTCTTTTCTGTTTTTTAAGTGCATTGGATTAACAGATGTTTAAATTAAATTGAGCAATGCTGGTGGGATAGAATAAAATAAGTTACAAATGTTTGAAACTATCCCACTGAAAACAATTACACAGTATGGATATAGATCCAGCATAATCAACTAAATTTTAATATAACATTCTCTCCATTTTGGAGCTTTTCTTGGCCTTGAGATGGTGGCAGCAACAAGACAATCTGCCAGTCCTGCTCTGAAGAACACAAAATGATCCTAGTTTCCAAGTGAAGTCTAGGTTACCTTGAGACTTGCCTTAATTTTAAACTACATTAGAACATGCAACTCACTTTCTTGGGATAGTATTTATTCTTTTTCTCTTTTATTATGGGTTGTTTTGGAAATGTGTTCTTTCATGAGAATTTGCTACATCTGTGCTCTTTAGAGAATGAACTTTAGCACTAAATCTCTCTTCCTATTCCTTCTGTCATAAGAAGAATTTGTTGTATTTATTCATGCATGCATTTGTGCTTTCACTCGTCATTCATTCAACACCATTTAGCAACCTAGTATGTGACTGGTTCTTTGCCCGATTTTTGGAGTGTAAAGAGGAAATGAAACACAGAGAATTGCTATAATTATATAATTTTCTGTTTATAGTCATTCTCTTGGCATAAGGAGATACATTTTGTATCTCTGTAGTTTAATGCCCTGATACATCACAGGACTCTATACATACGCATAATTCAGAGAACTTTGCATGTGTGATGTCTGGGGAGAAGCACATGCATGTATAAGGGGATTCCAGTGACATTCTGTAAGTGCCTATCAGAGTGGGGGGTGGGGCGGGGAAATCCTAAACATTCTCCATTGCAAAGAGTGAGATGCAAACCTTGATAATCCTCTTCTGAATGGCAGGCCTTGCTCTGAAGCTGGGTGACAGAGGTCTTCAGGAGAGATGAGTGTTTATTTTTCCATCACAAGACAGGAAAAAAGTTTTGTGTTCTTACTGTTCTGTGCTTTCAAAGAGATCTGGAAAGCAAGAGCCAGCAGGGTCAGCTTTCAAATTGCAGTTTGAGGATAAAATTTTGAAGGAACTGTGCATGAAAGCAAAGGCAAATCTTCAGAAATGTTATGAAAATGTTATTTAATTTTTTTTCCCTCCCTACCTCATTTTCTCGCATTCAGTGAGTGACATGGAAGAGGGCTCCAAGAAAGTATTTATAGCCCAGGACTTCAGCACAGGATGCAGAGAACCCAATCCACATTTAGACACTAACAAATCAGAAACTGAAAAGTAATATTCAAGAGGTGCTATATTTTAGTTTTAAATTTTGATGTGAAACCTTAAGGTAGCTTAAGCCACAAACATACAAGTGTCCTGAAAGCAGCACCCACTTTAAGAATTCTCACTAATGCTTTTTCCATATGAGGACTCGACAAATGAATGGGAAGGGCTCTTCATCACCCAGGTCTTTGCTACAGCTCAGCTGTCCTATATGGTATGCCTACAGACACACATACACACATAAATATAAGTTCTTGGATTTAAATAGTTCTATTTGAGATGTGCTGATGGTTAAAAATGCATACAGAATTTCAGACTTAATAACAAATGAATGTACCACACTATTAATATCTCATTAATAGTTCATTGACCTGTCTTGGTTACTAAGGATATAAGAAAATGAAAACTTTGTATACTTCTCAGGGAAGGTTATATCTACATGGAAAATTGTTCTTGACAGTAATAATTTGTAAAATTAAAAGTAAGATGAAGTTTGGGGCACACGATGGAGTCAGTTTATTCAATCTCAAAAGTTATTTATTATGAATAATATCCTTAAAGTGTTTAACTGGCAACCAATCCTGGTAAAGGATTCTGCAATTCTATCCTTATCCTAATAATTTTTAAATCACTTTCAACAAAGACTCCAGTGGGATACAGTTTGGCTTGATAACTAAGTTGGCACTTTCTTATTTAAAAATTAAGACACTCTCCCAACAAATGAATATTTGATTTTAGCCTTGTTATGTTTTTCTCAGTTTACAATTACATGTTGAAATATAATTTTGTATATAACAAGTCAAATAAAATGCTAAAATGTATTGTACCAGTTTTCATTTCACATTTGTTTTTAAGGTGACCTCTAGAAAATTTTAAGTAGCATATATAACATTTATGTTAATATTATTCTGAAATCTAGGAGTTCTGTGGCAAAGATGATGCAAATTTGCCTTTAAGGAACAGCACTTCTCATTCATGACAGATCAGTCAATAGTCAATCAAGACAAAATTTATGGCAACTCATAAGAAGTCAAATTTTTTTCTCAGAATATTACCAGTATAATGGTAGGATAATAATTTCCTGCCCCCCGCCTTACCACCATGGACATCCACATCCTAATTTTCCTAACTTTGTATATCATGTTATGTAGCAAAAGATCTTTGCAAATGGAAAAATTTTAAAATTTATTTATTTTTTAATTAATGAGTCACTGTGAGGGTACAGTTACAGATTTACACATTTTCGTGCTTGTGTTTCCTTCATACAATGTTCGAGAGCTCATCCCTCAACCAGTGTCCATTCTCCACCACCAATGAACCCAGTATCCCTCCCACCCCCAATCCCATCCTCCCCACCCCACCCTGCCTCTGTGGCAGGGCATTCTCTCTCTCTCTCCTTTTGGGTATTGTGGTTTGCAATAGGGGGATTGAGTGGCCATCATGTTCAGTCTCTAGTCTACTTTCAGCACGCATCTCCCTTCCCGTGCAGGATCTCCAATCACATTTTACTTGGTGTTCCCTTCTCTATCTGGGCTGCCTTTCCCCCAGCATGTGAGGCCAGCTTCCAAGCTATGGAGCCAACTTCCTGGTATTATATACTACTATTCTTGGGTGTTAGTCTCCTACTCTGTTATTTTATATTCCAAAAATGAGTGCAATCTTTCTATGTCTGTCCCTCTCTTTCTAGCTCATTTCACTTAGCATGATACTTTCCATGCTGATCCACATATATGCAAAGTTCATGACTTTATCTTTTCTAACAGCTGCATAGTATTCCATTGTATAAATGTACCAAAGTTTCTTTAACCAGTCATCTGTTCTTGGGCACTTGGGTTTTTTCCAGATTCTGGCTATTGTAAACAGTGCCACGATGAACATGTAAGTGCAGATGTAATTTCGACTGTACTTTTTTGTCTCTCTGGTATATATTCCCAGAAGTGGTATTGCTGGATCAAATGGAAGCTCAATTTCTAATTTTTTGAGAAGCGTCCATATTGTTTTCCAAAGGGGCTGGACCAGTCAGCATTCCCACCAGCAGTGTAGAAGGGTCCCTTTCTCCCCACATCCTCTCCAACAGTGGTTGCTTTTGTTCTTTTGGATGTGTGCCATTCTCTGTGGTGTGAGGTGGTATTTCATGGTTGCTTTGATATGCATCTCCCTGATGATTAGTGATGCAGAGCATTTTTTCATGTGCCTTTTGGCCATTCGTATCTCTTCCTTAGAAAAGTTTCTGTTCATTTCTTTGGCCCAGCAAATGGAAACTTTTAAGATGTGAAAATGACTGTGGCTTATCAAATGAATGAATGAACAAATATTAAGCAACTGACAATGAGATAAGCAATGATCTATAAAATTACAAGATCCTTAAGAATTAAGAAGGAGGCAGAACTATTTCGTTATAGGAAGTTGGGATTATGTGTTTCAAAGAAAACTTATCTCCCAGTTGTTGATTTTGTAAAGGGAGGAAGATAATGAAGAGCTAAGGATAGGAGTAGTATCTAGAAGCTGAAAAACTGTAAGGCAAAGGATTTTTACAGCCTCCAGAATGCCTGACCTCACTTTGATTTTAACCTAGTGAGATCTGTGTTAAACTTTTAAGTTATAGTAGTTTAAGATAATATATTTTAAGCTAATCATGTTGAGCTCCTTCTTATGTTTTGGCAACAATATGACACCAAGATGCCAAGAAAATGATATCTCAGTTTAAGGCTAAACTATTCATAGAACTAACACAGATTATGATATGGAGAGAAAAGAGCTATAACAGTGAACACATGAGGTCACACGAAACTTTACAGGCATCTAATACCAGAATGGAGAAAACCACTCACTTTCAATAGTGTCTAAAATATCCCTAAATAGCCTATTACCTCAAATACATATTGACTATTTTGAAATTCTCATGTTTTAGGATCATCAGAGATTCTAGTACCTTCATAATTTTGCACAAATATTAGTGCCACACTGGTTTTGCAGTTATTTAGAATTTTTTCTGCCACCTTTCTTTGGGGTTGTGACATTTCATTATAAACACTTTTCATAGGTTTTGATATAATTGTTCTCTGTATAGTTGCTCTCTCTATTGATACTCTTTAGGGGTAGATTTGGAGTGATTAGGAAAAAATACAAAATTATTAACCTCTGCCTTTGCTATCTTTATTGAATCAGAGCATTGAGATTTTGAAATGGAACTATATTGGTCAAATTTTAAGGAAATAGCAATATGTTAGAACTCTGTCTTCAAAGGCTATATTCTTACCATTTAAGCAACATAAAATATCATCTACTTCCAACTTTACTTTACAAACATTGTGTACTCTCTTTATGTCTGACTCTACCACTGTCTGGAAATTCAACAACATTCAGGCAAATTGGCCTTAGTTTATGAAAATCACATTTTACTGAATTATGAGAGCACTCAAATGCAGTTAACATGCCTAATTCTCAGTGCAAGCCCTGTAACTGCTGAATATTTAAAAATTATCACTGTTATTACTGTTTTATGCTACTCTGCAGATTTAGAAAGTATCTTGAAAAATACTTTTATATAAGAGCACACCACATTACTTGAATACTTTGCCTCTGGCCTCCTCAAGATTTCAGAGATTTCAGATTTCAAGATTTCAGATTTCCAAAATTATTCACAAAAATATAGAAAGAATTCCTACTTCCTAAATACAAGAAAATTACATACCAAACATGAAAGAAATTCGGTTTCCATATATTTTTAATTGAATCTCTTAAGACCTCTCAAATGATGCTACAGGCTCTTTCAGAGTCAAATTTACTATTTTCTTAATGCTACTATCACACTATAGCACTGTTGTCTCTTTGTTCATCAATTTGCTCAAGCGGGCACAAGTAATGTCTCCATTATGAGACTTGTTACTGTTTTTGGCATATTGAATATGCCACGGGTAGCTTGCCAGGCTCTACCAAGCGGGTGGGATATACTCGGTAGCCTGCTGGGCTCTCCAAAAGGGATGGAGGAATCGAACCTGGGTCAGCCATGTGCAAGGCAAACCCCTACCCAAGATACTATTGCTTCAGTCCTTTAATGCTACATAGGACATAAATGGGTAATGAGAATGCAATTATTACTGTTTTGATTATTTGCTTTATTTTGAAATGTTCCAAGATTTTTACTCTTGTATCAGTAATAATTTGGTGTCCCAAATAATATTTATGCAACTTCTTTTTTCATTTACCTGTCATTTGACATTTGGATTGCTTCCATGACCTTCCTGTTGTACTTAGCACTGAATGAACATAGGTAAGCATATATTACTTGAGGGTAGATAACAAGACATGGAATCATTGGGTCATATGGAAGATCGATTCTTCATTGAGAAATCTATTTATTATTTTTCTTAAAGGTTGAACCAGACAATATTTAACACCAACAATGAATGAGAGTTCTTTTTTAACCCTTCCCTACCAAAACTGATTATTTCCATTCTTTTTGGTATATGTGATTCTGGTGTAAGATGATACTTCATCTTTATTTTGGTCTTAATTTACATAATAATAAATAATTATTTTTAATTCTTAATTTACATAACATTAAGTAATTAATTTTTAAATTCTTTTTATGTGTTCATTGGACATACACATGTCCTCTTTATGGAAGTATCTGTTAATCTTCTCTCTTCAATGTGATGGAGTTACTATGCTTTATGTTGTTAAGTTCTGTGAATGCTTTATAAGTTTTTGATGTTGGTTTCTTATCAGATGTTTGTGTGCAAATATTTTCCGCTATTTGATAGTCTTTTCACTTTAACCTGAGTTTCTTTTGCTGTGTAGAAACTTTTTGATCTGATACAGTCCAATTTATTAATTTGTATTTTTATTTTTGTCTTCTTTTCCAATGAAATAGAGCAATTGAAGATAGCTCTGCTGACCATATCATGTATAGTTCTTCCTATATATTCCTCAATGTAGTTAATGAATTTTGATATAATCTTGAGATCTTTAATCCACTTTCAACTAAATTTCGTTTATATAGTGATGAGTCCAATTTTATTATTTTGCATATAGCTACCCAGTTTTCCCAGCCCTATATTTTATATATTTTTTAATGACTCACCATGAAATAGTTACAGAACTTTCGTGATTACAGTCATACAATGATCTAGTACCCATCCCTGCACCAGTGCCCATTCTCCACCACCAATGTTCCCAGTATCCCTCCTGCCACCCCCACCTCAACACCCCCCTCCTCTGTGGCAGGCACATTCCCTTTTACTCTCTCTCTCTTTCTCTCTTTCTCTGTCTCTCTCCTTTTGGGTATTATGGTTTGCAATATAGATAGTAAGTGGCCATCACTATGTTTGGTCTACAGTCTACTTTCAGCACGCATCTTCCATCCTGAGCGAGCCCTCCAAGCATCATTCACTTTGTGGTCCCTTCTCCATCCCAGCTGTCTTTCCCTCCAGCATGTGAGGCTGGCTTCCAAGCCGTGCAGTGATCCTCTTGGCCCCTATCTCTATTATTCTTGGGTGTTAGTCTCCCATTCTGTTACTTTATATTCCACAAATGAGTGCAATCATTCTATGTCTATCCCTCTCTCTCTGACTCATTTCACTTAACATGATACTCTCAATGTCGATCCACTTATATGCAAATCTCATTATTTCATCTTTTCTAGCAGCTGCATAATATTCCTTTGTGTATATGTACCAAAGTTTCTTTAACCAGTCATCTGTTCTCGGGCATTTAGGTTTTATCCAGATTCTGACCAAGCCCTATTTTGAAGACTTTCTGTTCCACTTCATGCACAAAGCCCCTTTGCTATATATTTACTCTCTGAAAATATTAGGATTTATTTCTGTTTTCTATTCTGCTTCATTTTATTCAGTTTGAGAGTCTATCTTTCTTCTATTATCATATATTTAAATTACTATAGTTATATAGTATAATTTAAAGCCAGAAAATACACCTCCATCTTCTCAAACACTCTTTAGATATATATGAAGATTCATGGTTCTATATAAATTTGAGTAGTATTTTCTCTAAGTCCTTGAAGAATATCAGTAATTTTTATGGACATTTTATTGAACCTATATAATGGGTTGGGTAAGATAGTTATTATTACAATGTTAATTCTTCCAACCCATAAGCATTAATTATTTTCCCATTTTCTGTTATCTGCCTCTGTTTCTTTCAATAGTGGCTTGTAGTTTTTCATTTCTAATATGTTATAGTGTATACAGACAGTGGAATATGATGTGACTATAATAAAAGATGAAATCATGCAGTTAACTGAAACTTGAATAAGACATCATGTTAAGTGAAGTCAAAGGGAGAAAGACAAAGGCTGAATGATCTCATTCATTTATTGTATATAGAATAGCAAGACAAAGAAATGGTAAGTGTCAAATTATGGCAAACCCTTGGCTCCTTATTAAAGAACTGAGAATGCCAAGTAGGGGGTTGTGGTGTGTGTTGAATGGGGAAGCAGAGTAGTGGTAACATAAGGACATTGGGCAAGGGTCTTGAACACTTTGGTTGTAGATAGCTAAGATAACTATATCAAAACCTTAAGTGTCAACACAATTCTAAGCATGTGAGTCAAACTAGAATTAAAACATTAAAACTTTTATATAACGAGTTTGCTAAGAAAGTGAAGTAGCAGATGGAAAGAGAATTTGTGTCATTAGTAGAGAGATACTATAAAGGTAATGGACATGAAATTGGAATACTGTATGGCTCAAACTATATATTTAACAGTATTGCAAATCATGGTGTGCCCAAATATTTTTTTAAAAATTATCTGCATGTAATACATGCTGAAAGCATAGAGCCTTTCTTGAATTCTTGATCCACATTTTACTAGCAATATTACTATAATCATTTTACAATCTCTGTTAGTTTCCGTCTCTGCAAATTCAAAGGAGGGCAAAAAAAAATAATAAACCTGATTTTTTTTTTGGGCGGTCACACCTGGCGATGCTTAGGGGTACTCCTGGCTCTGCACTCAGGAATTACTCCTGGCTCCTGGCAGTGCTCAGGGGACCATATGGGATGCTGGGAATCGAACCCAGGTTGACCGAGTGCAAGGCAAATGCCCTACCCGCTATGCTATCGCTCCAGCCCCTAAACCTGATTCTTAATTCTGAAATAATTAAATGAGATACTATTTCAAAAGCACTCAGAACCAGTGGGTGTTATTCAAAAAGCAGTCAGTAAATATCATTATTGTTAATGATGATGTTAATTATTACAAAAATTAGTTTTTATAGTTGAAATACTGCTATCCATGTGGTGGTTGCTTTCAAAATTAAGTCTCCATCTTAAATATTTTAAATAAGAATTTTATTTTCTATGGTCTATAACCATAGTTCATGCATAGCATGTTATAGCACTTTTTAACTTTAATCTGCTATGAACCCTATTAATTGAACTCTACTAATTATTAAAGTAAGAAATTATATTTGTGCCTGGTAGATTCTTCCTCCCAGAAAACTGAGTTTTGAACAAAGACTCAAAACCTAAGTGTTTATGACAGTTAATTTTATGTGCCAATTTGGAGAGGTATTTTTGAATGAAATTAACATCTAAATCAGGGAATTCCAAGTAACAGACTGCCCTGTACAGTATAAGTGAGCATCATCCAGTAAATTGAAGTCCTGAATAAAATAAAAAATATTATCCTTGAGAAAGAGGTATTTTTTTAATAGACTTCCTTCAGTAGAACTGTACTATTAGTTTTGATGGATTATCAGTCTGTGTGTCCACATTGCAGATTTCAGATTTTCCCATCCAAATTTAAGAGTTCAAATCTATAAATATATTTCCATACATATTTCACATTGGTTATGTTCATTAGCAAAAACTTAACTAATGCAGTCTCATAATAAAATATATTACTTTTGTAGCTTTTGGGCTGGAGCTATAGCCCAGTGGTAGGGCGTTTGCCTTTCACACAGCTGACCCGTGTTCTCTTCCTCCGACCCTCTCAGAGAGCCCGGCAAGCTACTGAGCGTATCGCACCCGCATGGCAGAGATTGGCAAGCTACCCATGGCGTATTGGATATGCCAAAAACAGTAACAATAAGTCTCACAATGAGAGATGTTACTGGTGCCCGCTCAAATAAACTGATGAGCAACGGGATGACAGTGACAGTGACATGTACCTTTTAGAAAAATTCATAAATAATACTTTTACTACCCAAAACATTGCCTAAAGGCAAATTATATAATGAGTAGAATTAGGCTTAGATGGAGACATGAATTTACTTAGGAATTAGCCTTGGATACATTATTTCATCTTTCCCAGCCTTTGCTTTCTAGTCCGAAGAGTGGGAATCAGTCTCCCCCAGAGAGTATTCATGAAGATTGGTCAATGCTTGGAATAATACTGGCACATGACAGACACTTAATTAATTGTAGTTAATATCATTAACTACTAAAAGCAGTGTTATCTACCCTCAAGAGGCTATGATTGTCACTAAGTTGCTGAGGTCTCACTTGAGTTGAAAGAAAATTACACTTCTTGAATCTCAAAGAAAATCCTGCCTTTCATTCACTAATCAATATTCAGCCAAGAACTCTGGCCTATTTTTGTCATTTTTTTTGAATGCTGTAAGCCTCAGGTAATCAACTTCATTGTTTAGCTGCATTTCTCCCTACAAAGTTATTCATAACAGGATCAAAATTAGGTGCAATTATCTCCAGAGACTGAATTGTAATCACAGAATGGAATTAAATTTCCATATTATAAAGAAATTTAGGAAGTAAGGCATCCTGCTACCTTTGGCAAACTATTCATTTGCTTATCTTTTTGCACAACATTATAATTCAGAAAATTGTTTTTCTACCAAACCCAATGGAGCAGCTCATAGGTTTTCTCCTTAAACCTAGTATTTCCTTAGATAAGCCTCTTCACAGGGGAAGCATTTAGATTTACTGAGTATATACTAAATTCTAAACACTATAATCCATGTGTCACACACATTATCTAATTACATTCTGCAAACACCTTCATGAAATTAGCATGAGGAATCCCATTTCAGCGACCTGAAATATAGGCACAAAAAGGTCAGTTAAATCAGCTAAAATTATGAAGTTTCAATCCAGTTTTGTCTTATTCAAATCTATTGTCAGCAATATCATATTGTCTCTGTCAGTCCAATAGTAACATATTAATTCTTATAAAGGCTCATCAGTTTCTCAGCATCATGAGAATTTTACATGAGCAAAACTACTGATTACTTTCTCATTCTGAGAACACTCTCCCCCTATATCAATATGTGTATGTATTATTTTCTACCCCTGTTATTATACTCAGGTATAATTAATACAACATAAAACAATGTAACATTAATAAAAATTTATCTTGGTCAGTGCTTCCTCCTCAACTCAAAATATCCTGTAATCCTAACTGACTCCAGTATTACCTCAACATTATCATTTCCCTTTCCCTCTCATCTCCAGTTATTGTTCTACAACTCATCCACTGTGTCTCATCGCCATGAACTTTTATATGCAAAATATTCTAACATTCACTCATTACCAGTTCATCTACCATCCACTAAATGTATTTTCTTTTCCTTTAATAATTATTCCCAGTTTGACCATTTGTTGGTCTCCACATGACTTTCGGTTCATTGATTGAATTCTTACTGTTTGAATAAGATAATGTTATTGGTAAGAGCAAAACTGGTAAGAGTACAACTAAATATTATTTTACTTATACTCTTACCAGTATCCTAAAATTCTCTTTCTGTATTTTTTGTTCCTTGTGACAAAATATGTAATCCTTGGTAAGTTGAGCTATTTGCTCAAAGTTTCTAAAACCAGGTAAAAACTGCTGTAATATACCATATGTCTGAATAGGACAGGGTTACTGGTAAGAGTACAACTTGTGAGAGTACAACTAAAAATAATGTATTCTTACCAGTACCCTAAAATTCTTTTTCTGTATTTTTGTTCCTTGTGACAAAATATGTAATTCTGGATAAACTGAGCTGTTGCTCAAGTCTCTAAAAAAAGCTAGAAACCACTAGCAAATAACACATATTGATTTGACCAGAAGCTAGAAATTACTAGCATATAATGCATATTGATTTGACCAGTTAATACATGTATGTTGACCATCTTCAATTTGGTATGCAACACTTTCTTGCAATCCTGTCATATTCTGCAGAATGTCCTCCTGAAAACGCAAATTTCCATTACTTGCTCTAATACACTATATATTACTTTCCTGTGTCTAAACTCCAGCAAGTTAAATACCTTATATTACAGAGAAAAATAAAAAATTAAGAAGAGATTCATTATCCTCTTTCTTACAGGCTTCCACACTAAAATTATCTCCTCTTTCTGAGGACTATTTAAGAAAATGTTGCCCACCTATCTATGTCAAACCTTCCATAGGTGCTAAATTTTGCCCTTCCAACCTTCCCAAGAGTTTCATATAAAAAGTAATACAGTTTGCTCCTGTACTTTAAACTCTTCTCTTTAAACTGCATCTTTTTAGTTATTAAGTTGGAAAATTATTCTCTTATACTTAAAAAAAAAGCTAATTAAAACCCAAACCAAACACAGTCCTAGATACAAATATGTTTTATTTTTATTTTTATTTATTTATTTTTATTTTATTGAATCACCAAGTGGAAAGTTACAAACTTCTCAGGCTTATATCTCAGTTACACAATGCTCAAACACCCATCCCTTAACCAGTGCCCATATTCCACCACCAATATAAACAAAAACAAAAGCAAAAACAAAACAGACAAACAAACAAAAGAAAAAACAGTATACAGACCACCCCTCACCCAGCAACCCACCCCATAGGTGAGTGATAATTTCACTTCCTTTTCTCTTTACCTTGATTACATTCCAGATTTCAACACATAACTCACTATTGTTCTTAGAGTTTCAAAACAGACTCACTATTCTTGTTGGAATTTATCTCCTAAGAATACAGCTCTATTAATAGGGAAATATTTGATAATAAGTTTTCCATAGATGAGAATGAAGAGATAAAATGTCGCGCGGCCGCGGTAGCGGCCGAGCAGCCCCGACTGGGGCTGGTCCTGTATCCCGCGGCTGTTTCAAGTTCAAAGCACACATTTTTTTTTTTTTTCCGCGCCAAAGTTCATACCTTCTGAACGGACCCACAAAATGTCGGACACCACGCCTTCTCCCGGAGGGGAGAGAGACCAAGAAGGAAGGTTATTTCCTCCGTTAGCCGGCGTGGGGCAAAAGCTTAGTTCACAGTCTCCATACATGGGTGCAAGCACTTGCTGGAACCCCAGTTCCTAAAGCTGTCTCTGGTTCCCGCTTGTTCCACATCCACCGGCTCTGCAGGGGCATGGGCGCCCGGGCCGAAAACCCGGCCGGCCGGAGCCGAGCACGGGCCCCGACTCGATACAAATATGTTTTAACAGGAGACAAATATCTCATTTCTATGGTACTCAAACTTCTTAAAAGTTCATATTAGTGATCACTATCCTTCCCATTCTATCAACAATCTATGGCATTCTAGATTACTCACTCCTTTAATAAAAATATCTCTTCCATTGGAATATAGGATTTTAAAATCTCTAAATTTCAACCCTATCACCTTAATTGCTCCTGATTTTGAACTGCAGAAATTTCCTGCTGGTTTATGAGAAAGTCATTGGTATTTAATATGTGGTACTCTTAGACCATAAGGCAAAATAGAGGACAACAGTGATGATTATGAACAATAGTATATATACATGCGTGATTTTGCCCCCACTCACCCCAGTTAATTGATATTATATTTGTGGGAATTTTGTTTGTTTGTCAGCTTTTAGGGTCATACCCATAAAGAATTACTCCAGGTGGCGCTCAGGGGACTATGTGGGATGTCAGGGATCCAACGCAAGTCGCCTGTATGCAAAGCAAATGCCCTACCCTCTGTATTAGCACTCCTACCTTTCTTTATTCTCTTGTTTTACTCTTATTTACATCTTGTTTCAAAGATGAGTGAAAGCATTCGGTATTTATTCTTCTCACTCTGGCTTATTTTGTTTAACATGATATCCTCCAATTCCAAGTTACAACGAACTATCTGATTCAATTTTTTTCTCCATTGTGACAATTATTCCCATTGTGTATGTGTCTCTTGCCCTCTCGCCGAGCTGTCTTCACGGGGGTCCCTCACAGGGGGTGGGTTTCAGTTTCCTTCTCCACCCCAGCAGAACCCCTGTAGCTGAAGACCTCCAGAGCTCAGCCACAGCCATGCTCAAGGCCCCTCTCAACACGTTCCGACGAGCCTCATGCATGAAGGAACTGGCAGAGGAACCCAGGTGTGTGGGACCCAGGCTGAGATCTCCAAGGCTGTTCAGATCAGGACTGGGCCTCTCCCGCTCAGATCCACCATTTTACAGTACCTAGGTGGTCACACCCAGGGAATGTCCCTGGTGCTGTGTAATCCCACCAATGGCCAACATCCAGAGACTATAAAACCAAGCTCCCGGAAGTGACATTTTATAGCCTAGTTCTCCCTCTAGCTCTCCTGCATAGGAGAGCCTCGCAAACTCGCTTTGGCATATTCATAAGCCAAAACCAATAACAATGATGGGTCTCATTCCCCTGACCCTGAAAGAACCTCCAATGCGGCACCATTGGAAAGGACAAGTAAAGAGAGGCTTCTAAAATCTCAGGGTTAGGACAAATGGAGACGTTACTGAGACCTCTCGAGTATTTGACGATCAACGGGGTGATGATGATGATGATGATGATGTGTATGTGTGTTTATATATATGTGTATATCTATTTATGTATATAAACACAATGGAAATAATTCCTCCGTCCTTCTCAGAGAACCTGGCAAGCTATCAAGGGTATCCTTCCCACACAGCAGAACCTGGCAAGCTACCGGGGGCATATTCAATATGCCAAAATCAGTAACAGCAGGTCTCACAACGGAGATGTTACTGGTACCCGCTCGAGCAAATCAATGAATAATGGGAAGACAGTGCTATAGTGTTATTGCACAATATTGCCACAATTGTATATATATATATATATATTCACATAATTATCACAATTGTCACTATATATATATATGTATATGTATATTTATACCTTTGTTGGTTTTCTGAGTGTTGGGAGACACATTCAACAGTGCAGGCTTACTCCTGCTTTGTGCCCAGGGACCACTACTCATAGTGCTTGGGAGATTGAACCAGGTTCAGATACATATAAGGCAAGGATCTTAACTCTGTTATCTTTCCTGCCCTACCACAACTTTTTTATCCATTCATCTGCCACTGGACATTTAAGGGTTTTTTTTTCTATATTCTGGCTATTGTATTAAGTATTACAATGAGCATAGGTGTGCATACATCTTTCAAATGAATATTTTCTTGAAAATTAGATGATATAAGAATTACATAATTCTGCAATTAATGCCTGATATATTGTACATGCTCGACTATAGGTTCACTATAATTTTCTCTTCAATCATTTTCCTTGATAACTCCTCTATACCAAAAAGTTTTCTCACTGCCTAGAAACTAAAATATATATATATTACCAATATTCAACCTTCTATTATAAACCACATGCTATAGGTTGAATGAAGAAAAATATCAGAATCTTTATTATGGCAATTTTATTTTTGTCAATTTTAGGTGTTAAACATGCAAGTGCAGTGCCCAACCAGGTACCGCATTCTTGATCCTAGTCTTTATAAAGTTTGCTTTATACTGTGCTGAATATTGTGGCAGAATAAGGGATCCCCAAAATACAATCTACTCTCCAGAACCAATAAATATTGTCACAAATGGCAAAAGAGATTTTGACAGTGTCATAAAAATTAAGAATTTAGAGTTGAAGGGATTATGAATTATCTCGGTAGGTCACAGATGATCACAAGTGTCCCTATAAGAAAAGACCAGTAAAAGGCAGTAGGAGGAGATAGCAACAGAAAAAAAAATACATATATATATATATATATATATATATATATATACTGAAATGATGACAGGAAGAAATAAAGGCCGAAGAATGAAAGTGCTCTCAATAAGGTCAAAAACAAAAACAAAGAAGCAGAAAATCTTCCATGAATTTAAAAGAAAACAACCCTCACAGCACCTTAGGTAAGCCCAGTGAAATAGATTCCAGACTTTTAGAATTATAAGATAATAAATATATGCTGCATTAATGTAGCAAATTTACTATAATTTTCTATAGCAGCCATGGGGAAGTGATATACTGAGAACCATTAACCACTAATTACTGAATAATTTAATGCAATCATGATAAATAATAAAAGATTAAACAAATGGGAATAAAATCTCATAAGAGAGAGACACAGTTCGGGAAACAGGACATATCATTTGGAACACTGACTTTTGATCCCAGGTTTCCAAATTAAGAAAATTTTTGACATGAATAAAAAAAGAAAAATGGAGAAAGAAGACCATACATAGTACTAGAAAATTCATAGGTACTAGGCAAGGAAATACAAATTCAAGGTGACTGAGGAATGGGTAACAAGGCAGAAGAAAAAGTAAAATGGAAGACAAAGTCAGTAAGGTAGATGGGGAAAATGCTAAGAAAAGATTTGACATTGAACCATCAGACTAGTTTCATAACGATTCTTCAGCTGAGAGCAATTAGAAAAGATGCTAAATATTTTAAATCTAAAATATTTAAAGATTTTAGCTACCGATTAAATAGTAGCTACCGATTTAATAGTAGCTACCGATTTAATAGTAGCTACCGATTTAATAGTAGCTATCGATTTAGCTACCGATTAAATAGTACCAATCGGTACTATTAGCTACCAATAATAGTGTGCTTAAAAATTTAGACAGAAAAAAAATTCAAAGAAGTGAGTCTTACACCTTTCATCATTTTTCATACCTAGATTTATTAGGAGCAATAGCACAGCACATAGGGTGTTTGCCTTGCACGCCACCCATCCAGGTTCTATTCCTCCATCCCTCTTGGAGAGCCTGGCAAGCTACTGAGAGTATCTCGCTCACACGGCAGAGCCTTGTAAGCTATCCGTGACATGTTAGATATGCCAAAAACAGTAACAAGTCTCACAATGGAGACGTTACTGGTGCCCACTCGAGCAAATTGATGAAAAACTGGAGGACAGTGCAACAGTGCGACAGTGCTACAGGTTTTTTAAGATTCAGAAGGACTCTTTAAATGTTTGCAAAAGTGACCACAAGTGGCAGCATTAGAAATTGATCAGGTCTTTGGAAAAATTCAGGATCAAATCATTTGTTGAGCAGCTTCCCAGGTGACTGAGTTTTCTTCGTGCTTTCCCCCCACAAAATTCTAAAAGCTATAAAGTTTAGGAGCAAAGGAAAAGTAGAAATAAATAGCACTGCACTACAGTGTCATACCGTTGTTCCTCGATTTGCTCGAGCGGGCACCAGTAATGTCTCCATTGTGAGATTTGTTGTTACTATTTTTAGCATATCGAATACGCCAGGGGTAGCTTGCCAGGCTCTTCTGTATGGGTGGGATACTCTTGGTAGCTTGCCGGGCTCTTCGAGAGAGACAAAGGAATCAAATTTGGGTCAGCCACGTGCAAAGCAAATGCCTTACCTGCTGTGATATCGCTCCAGTCCAGAAATAAATAAACCTGCAAAAAAAAAATAATAAAACCCAACTTTAAATATATTAATATCCAGCTCAATTAAGGTAGTCTTCCCTATCCAAACTGTCTGTCACAAGCAAAATTAAATCCAATTTCTGCTAGGATATATGATATATCAAATTCTTGAATTTTCATTACAAATGTTAAAAAAATAGCATCCACAGAAATATGTAAAGACATAAAAATAAAACACTTAAATATAAATAATCCCTGAGCACCACTGGCTGTGGCCCACAAGCAAGCAAACAAACAAACAAAAACATAAAAGTAGGTAAAGGTAGTTAAAGTGATAATAAGTGGTAGGACACTTGCAGAACCAGGTTTGGTCCCTGAAACGCCTAATGGTCTCTAGAACCCACCAGGAGAGTGATCCCTGAGGGCAGAGACATAAGTAAGCCCTGAGTATGACCAAGTGTGACCCCCAAACAAAAATACTACTAATAATTTAAATAGTACACAAGAGGAAGATCAAAAATATAGATAATCTATTATTATACTGTGTTCCAGAAATGAAGAAGAAAGTGAAGGAGAAATGATAGCTGTATATTTTCAAATGCTTATTAAAGATAACAAGTCACAGATGAACTCAAACACTAAGATTAAAAAAATCATATGAACTGAAATAAATTATTAACCATGAAAATAACACACACATTACTATAGAACAGGTTAAAAACTAGACAAAAGGCAGCAGAAGAAACATACATCTCTTCAAGAAAACTGCCGTTAACATCTCCTTTAAAAAAGTAAATGATAAAGCACAGTGGAGTTATACACTTGACATTTAAAAAAAGAGTAATTGTCATACTTTGAAGAAAAGTTAAGCAACAGAAATTGTCGTAACTGGGCCTATAAGAAATCATGAATAATGTTTTTGAGATAGAAGAAATATGATGACAGAAGAGAGCAAGAACATGTAGGAAGAGATAAATAATTTTGGAAAAGGGAAACCCTAGTAAACATATATTCATTCACTCCATGCAAATGGTAGCACCAAGAAAATATTTTAAAATCCAACAAAAATGAGGAAAATATGAGAAAAAAAATCATTTGTACTATTTGAAAAAATTATAAAATGTACTAATTTGTATTTCACTATGAATCTGAAATCACGTTAGAAATCTCAGAAGAAATAGCCAAAACAATAATTAAATGAAGCATAGTAGACAAGTTGAGCAAAGAGTGAAATTTATTTAAAAGTTAATTCAGGAGCTGAAGACGAAATTTAATGGTGGAGCAGATTCCTTGCATGTGTAAGACCCTGAGTCTGATCTCTGCTACTAAGTGCCCCTGAATACCACCAGGTATGGCCCCGAACCCCAGTAACTCTGAGCATACCTCCACATAAATCACAGATGGATAGATACATAGATTTGCATATTTATAAGGCAAACCATAAAATTGAAGTAGAGTATGGAGAGATAGTAAAGGGGATGGTAATTGATGCATGGCCTGCAACTAACTCCAGGACAATCCTGGCACCACATATGTTCCAGAGTGCCACCAGGAGTGATCCCTGAGCACATAGCCAGAAGTAGCTCTTAAGCATTTCCAGGTGTGATAGAAAGAAATCTAAAAAGAAAAGAAAAAAAAGCAACAAAATATATTTAGATTGAAATATTTTAATAGTTATATTAAATATAAATGGTCTAAATATTTTAAAAATTAAGATTGTCTTCTGTACTCTCTCTGGTGCCTAATACATTTTTCTTAGCTTAAGACTATAAAACACCATTAGTTCAGGAAAAGGACAAAGGATATAGACATGGGTATTCAGAAAAGTTTCAGAACTGTCTGTGGAAATACATGGAGATATGGAAACTATATTAGAAAATCACTGAGAGCAGAAATCTATCTGCAAGTTGGGAGCTAAGCCAAGAGGCAAGAGAATTTATGACAAAGGACACCAAAAGCCTCACCAATAATAGGTTGTAGACACCTTTGAAATATGGCGTATATAGGGAAAAGAGAGCGATTAAAAAGTTTCGTGGAAAGATGCATTTCTTTACCTCCCTAAATCCTCAGAGAAGAATGTTTTTAGATAAAATTTTCAGGACTGCATAGATCTTTTTGGGTGCCATCTACAAAAGTCTCTGACATTAGCACTCATTCCCAAATGTGAGGCATTGTCTGTTGTCACTTGTTAGCTATTAGGTCAAATTCCCACATCATTTAGAATCTTTAATTCATCTCACGCAGGTTTATCTCTGTATGATTGTAATGTTGCTTAAGTTTTGTCTCTGATACTGCCCTCTATGCTCATATCAATTCACCATTCATTTTTAAAAAATGTACATGTGTGTAGTTTATGTGTATGTTTGTGTGTGCCAACATTTATTTTGGTGTATTTACAAACCTTATTTTTTTCTAGACGATTAAAGACAATATATCCAGAAATTTAACTATTATGATTGATACATTCACTCTTTTAATTATTTCATAATAATTTAAAGTAGACTCCAAGAATATCTTTCCCAAACCATCAACCATACTTCTACTTGTTGGAAATATACTTCCTGGAAAGGTTGAGTGAGAGTCTAAAGGTCCAGTCAAGGAAAGGTGTAAATTTACAAAAAAGTAGTAAGAATTAGATGAAATCCTAAGTGCTTTCATCAAATATACTTACTGAAAGACTGACTCACATATCCAATTCTATGTCTATGAAAATCACTATAAAGAAACCGTATTTGAAGATTCCCTAACTGGGGCTGGAGCGATA
Source organism: Sorex araneus (assembly GCF_027595985.1). NCBI lineage: Eukaryota > Metazoa > Chordata > Mammalia > Eulipotyphla > Soricidae > Sorex > Sorex araneus. The sequence goes on from NC_073312.1 coordinate 36,268,884, forward strand.
GCACAGCGGGTAGGGCGTTTGCCTTGCACGAGGCCGACCCGGGTTTGATCCCCGGCATCCTATATGGTCCCCCAAGCACCGCCAGGAGTAATTCCTGAGTGCAAAGCCAGGAGTAACCCCTGGGCACCGCTGGGTGTGACCCAAAAAGCAAATAAATAAATAAATAAATAAATAAATAAATAAATGAAGATTCCCTAACATAATAGCAATTTTTTCTTGATAAACTTCAATATATAGAGATAATACAGTGGGTAAGGCCCTTGTCCCAAATGTGGCTGAACTAAGGTTCAATCCCTGGCACTACATATGGTGCCCTGAATACTGCCAGAAGTGATCCCTGAGCACAGAATCAAAAGGAAATCCTTAGAACAGCCCCAAAACAAAACAACAACAAACATAACATAAAATCAAACAATTAAACAATGTCATGCTTATATAAGCACACTACTTCTCCAGCAAAACATCAGTATAAAATATCTAAAAATCAGAAAATAATTAGCAAAAATACACACAATCAGTACTGATATTGTAAAAAATACAAAGGTGCGCTTGCTCGTGAGGGGGTAGTGTGTGATGATGTGTGTTCTCTTGTTGAAGGCTCTCGGGGCGGCACTCTCTCTCTCTCTCTCTCTCTCTCTCTCTCTCTCTCTCTCTCTCTCTTTTCTCAATCTCCACTCGTGTTCAGTGCTCTCGAGCTGCTGTGTATGGACCGGATCAGGATGGCTCCTTCTTGTGCTCTGCTTCTGTGTGTACCACTGTGCTCTCTTCTGCTGCTTCTGTCTTGCCTCTGTCTTTCTGTCTCTGTAGTCTCTCCTCTGGTCTCTTCCGACCTTTCTCTCTCTCTGTGTCTTCTCTCCTGTTACTGTGTCTTTTTTCTTGCTTCTGTGTCTTCTTCCTGTTTCTGCTCTGCTTCTCTGTCTACTCTCCTCTGTGTCTTCTCTCTTCTGTGTCTTCTCTTGTGTTTTCTGTCTTGCCTCTCCTACAGTCTTAGTTTATATAGCAATCACATAGGACGGTAACACAAAGGTGCGTTGAACATTAACAAATCAACAAAGAGGGGTAAGACCATTTCTCCAGGAGATTAACAAAATCTCATCTAAGATTACTTCAGATTACTAGGAGATCCGCTCAAGGTTGGGATCCAAACAAGGGTATGTGGCTTTCTTAGGTAGTAAATCCACTTAAATAGTAAATCACGATGATCACAAAATCATGAAATCCTGTTAATCACCAGTTTCTCAGGCGGGCTCAGTAACATCTCATTTCGTCCTTTCTCTGAGATCTTAGAAATCTATCTTGACTCGGCCCTCCTAACAATGTTTCACCGGGGGCTCTTCAGGGTCAGGGGAATGAGATCCAGCTTGTTACTGGATTTTGCATATGAATACACCATAGGAAGCTTGCAAGGCTGTCCCATGTGGGCAGGAAACTCTCAGAAGATTGCCAGTTTCTCCCAGAGGGAGAAGTAGGCTAAAGATATGGAGCGACCGCTTTGCGGCCACGTGCTTCTGAGAGCTTGCTTTTAAGTCTCTCTCTGGATGTTGGCCGTTGATGGAATTACACACACCTGGGTTCCTCTGCCGGTACTTTCATGCATGAGGCCTGTCTGAATGTGTGGAGAGGTGCCTTGAGCACGGTTGTAGCTAGGTTCCGGTGGTCTTCGGCTGCTGGGAGCTCTGCTCGGGGTGGAGAGGGAATCTTGAGCCCTTCCCCTCCAAGGGGCCCTGGAGAAGGCAGGCATGTGGGCAAGAGACTCTTAAATAGTAAATCTACTTCAAATATATCTAGCAATGTCATTCTGTATGAGCACAGTAAGAGATATAAACTTAAAGTTTGGTTCTTTCTGACGACATCTCACTATATATTCCAGACCACAGTCCTCAGGCCAGGTTAGTCTTCCTAACCCCAATAGGGTCCTAGTCTCGTCGTTACTTTTGGATCATGACAGCATTTGTCTATGACCATGCTCTCAACTTATAGTTGAGTATTGTGGCATTTTGACTTGGCCCATTTCAATGCCAGGGTAGCTGACAGCTTGCCCTGGGTCCATTTCATCCCTCATCGGGACCCTGCTTTTGGGGTGCTAAGAAATAAGGGCAACTAAGTTGAGAAAGCAGATGCCTGGGAGTAAATATTATTGGAGTCAATCAGCTCCCAAGTTACAAAGCATAATATTAACTGTCTTCCTGTGTCCATACAGAAAGGACATTGCTCTAAGATAAACAAAGTTCCCTGCAGCAAGGCTAACAGGACAAACCCAATATTATCCTACAGATATTAAATTAACCCAAAAAAGTCTGGAAATGATGCTTTCAGAAGAATGTCTTGCTGTGAAGATATTATCTCTAATATCTCTAATCTCTTCACAGCAAGCATGAAAAAGAATTTGTCACTGTCATCCCATTGCTCATCGATTTGCTTGAGCAAGCACCAGTAACATCTCCATTGTGAGACTGGTTGTTACTGTTTTAGGCATACCGAATATGCCACGGGTAGCTTGCCAGGCTCTACCGTGCGGGAGTGGGATACTCTCGGTAGCTTGCTGGCTCTTCGAAAGGGACAGAGAAATAGAACCCGGGTTGGCTGCGTGCAAGGAAAACACCCTACCCGCTGTGCTATCACTCCAACCCACAAAAGAATCTATCTCTATTAAACAAGAAGACTATAATAAGGAATAATCAGAAAAAAAAAGATTTTTTGTACCACATTAATTTTTTGTTAAAGAACAATATGAAATCCCAAAGTGTAGGAAAATAGTCACAGGTACATATTGAATCATTATTTCATTATTTCATTTGATATTTCTATTGAAATTAAAGTAAAATATAAAATGTAAGTAGAGCAATGTTTATATTTATATAATTTATTTAGGGGAGATGGAATCTGGGCCACAGCCTTTGGTGGTCAGTGGCTTTGAATTCAGGGATCACTTCTTCAAGACTTATATGGGGTTCGGTGTTTTGAACCCTGGTCAGCCACATAAAAGGCAAACACAATACTTGCTTACTATTGCTTCAGCCCCTAAGCAATGCTTTTAAGATTCTTAGAAACAAAGTGTACACTAGATTTCCATAAGTAGTAATGGTGCAGGCAGAAAAAACAAACACACAAACCTTGTTATACATGGTATATCCCAAATAATTTATTCCCTCAGAACTATTTCTCCAGAAACGAATGCAACTGACACCAAAATGAAGGTGCAATCCAAGAAGGACAGGGGATCCAGAAGGCTTTCCACCAAATGAACCTAATTCCCGGACATTTGAGAAGCAAAAACCACCAGATGAATACCGTGCATAAGTCTACATTTAAGCAATGGGGCCGGATAGCTCCAGAGGAAAAAGATAACATTGAGAATGTTTTAACATATGGAAATGAGGTTTATACTTCAATTGCAATATTTGGCAGGGAATAATAATGGGTATAATACAAACACAGCAAAATATGTTTTAAATGAAGCAATTGTTACCTTCAGTCAAAACAAAGCTTAATCACCACAGGAACTACATGACTCAACTCTGAATAATAAGGTAAACACTGAATAATGATACTGATACAACTATTCAAAGGTCAGAGAAGAATGTGCATAGTATTAGGGCATAAGGCATAATCCTCAAGTTCATGGGTTTTCTTTCACTAGACACTAAAGTATGATTAAAATATCAATAGGTTTCAGTAAATATTTTTTATGGTTGTCAATAGAAATAAGCTATTTATTAGTCAAGAGATGTATTCCAGAAGACACACTCGCAGAAATTTTCATGGTATTTGTTTCAGAGAAGTTGTATATAGAAATTGAAGAAAGTTTTGAGAATAAGACTTTTTTTTTACAAAATTGCCAAAACTAGTCTCTGAACTATGTATATTTATTGTTTTTCTTAAAAACCTAAACTTGTATTTTTGAAGCAAAAATATGTACATTATTACTCAACCTTTTTTGGATTGTTCATGTATCTTATTTTAAAAATGACACTATTTTTTTTGGCATTTTGGGACCCCATCTTGTCTCAGTTTAACCTGAGCATACCCTATCTTCCAGGTACAAGGTAGGGTGCTTTTAATACATTCACTCAACTATTGTATGAGGAAGTTTGTTGAATTTTTCCTTTTAGAATAATAAAATAAAGAACCCAAAGTAGAGAATAAAAGAAAACTGGCCATCATTCCTGGAACCTAAGAGTTAATCTCTGATACAGATCTGACCAAGGAAATGTAAACTAGTCTCTAGGTGGCTATGTACCAGGAGCAGGCAATGTGGCAAGCTTCTTAGGGCAAGAAACATCCAAGTAACACAGAGTCAGGCTAGAAAAAGCTTCCATCACTGATTTCCTCAGTGAGCCATCAAGTCCTCCAGGATTACCTACTTCCAGACTTCTTGCTAAATGAGGAAAACAAGTGTTTAAAATATTTAAGCTACACTTGAGAGATCTGAACACAAGCCAGTTGAATGTGCTCCAAACTCTTCTTGTTTTCAGATCCTTTTGCCTCTCAGACACCCAATTAAAGGTGTCAAACTGAAAAGTAAAGAGTCTCCACTCCAGATTTCCCTTTCAGCTTCTATCACATTTCACTCTGAAGGTGCCTGAAGGTAGGAGACTACGGAGGACGTTTTGATGGATTGCAATGTCACAGAAGAGCCAACTTCCAGAGACATGACTCATAACTTCTCTGGCTTGGTGGACTAATCAATAGAATCTATTTTTGAAGCCTGTTGCTGGGATCACCTAAAATGGCAAAATTGCCTGAAGTCAGTCAGAGCAGGAAATACACTGGGCTTATCTGGCTTCTTCTTTTTTTCATTTTTAATGTTAACCTATTTTAATATGAGTAACTGACATTGTTACAATACTAAAGAATAGGGAGAATAGCCATTCATCTACCCCTTCTACCTCTAACATTTTCTTTTTTGAGTTTTAAGTTAATTTAGAGTCTGTCAGGCTGAAATGGTAGTTGAAGAGGTTACAGCATAAGCTTTTCATGAAGGAGAATTGACTTTGTCAATCCCTATATCCATGTGATTCTCCTACTGCACCTATAGGAGCAACACCTGAGCGCAGAGCAGAGTAATGATTGAGTGCCAAAGATTATGACCCCAGCACAAAAAATATGAAAGCACAATTTATAATTCATCTACTCACTTATACAGTTTTTGTGAAGTTCTGCAGTTTCACTTTCTCTTACTTAGCATTATAATAACAAACTATAAAGTGTTTTCCATTCACAATCTACATAATTTTCACTATAACATTGTTACTATGTCCCCAACATACAACAGGCAAGAATATAAAAGCTAAAAACCAGATAATTGTCCTTTATGTAGATGCAGCTAGTTCACCATTGACTAAGAATAAACAAATAATTCATTTTAAGTTTTTATTTTTTATGAATAAAAGTTGCTATAATGATAATCTTCAGACATACTTTGATTAAGAAAAAACATTCTATCTATGCTAATAGAAGAGGCTTAAAGAAATAAACAAAGCTAGAAGGGAAAGGCTAGCTAATTTCAGAGAAACAATCACTGATATTCTCATGGCCATTTTGATCTGTTACAACTCCACAGATAAATTCTTTTGAAGGCAGCTATGAACCCCATAGTTTCTTCTGCATCTACCAACAATTAATGGCCTTTTACACTTTTCCTTACACATCTTATAAGTCTCATTTCATAACTGAGTACTATTCTGCAGAATATAGCACTATAACACTGTTGCCCCATTGTTCATCGATTTGCTCCAGCAGGCACCAGTAACGTCTCCATTGTGAGACTTGTTGTTACTCTTTTTGGCATATGGAATATGCCACAGGGAGCTTGCTGGGCTTTGCCATTCGGGTGGGACTCTCGGTAGCTTGCTGGGCTCTCTGAGAGTGACAGAGGAATCGAATCCGGGTCGGCCACGTGCAAGGCAAATGCCCTACCCACTGTCCTTGCTAGAGATAAAATCTTGATTTTTCTGTTTTGTTTTTTGTTTGTGGGCCACAGCTGACAATGCATGGTGGTGGTGGGGTGGGGGGGTGGGGGGTCAAAAGAGTGTGAACACCACAACTAAGTGTGTGCACCTCCCTTGGGTTGTCGTCACATAAATGAAAACCAAAAGAAGAGGTCTACAATAAAAGAAAGCATTAAAATGCAAGAAAGTGTTAGAAACACCATATGAGTGTTAGAGAGAAAACCTTGAATTTTAAGTTTCTTAAGCAGATTACTCTTGATTCATTCATTCATTCATTCATTCATTTATTTTTAATAAGAATAAGAGTCATAAACAACCTCCCCCTCAGAAAAGTTAAGATTCATTCTAATTGAACTCTTTCATATAGTACATTACTTTTAGACCAATCCTCAACTTTAAAGGTGAATTTTGTGACTTAGCTTATGATAATTAGTAAACCAATGTAATATATTTAGCTGTCATGTGCTCTACCCAAATGATGCTGTCCCAGGACTATGTAGATCCCAGTTTGGATCAAATTCTCTTGAAAAGGAAGAAAAGGAAAACAGAAGGAATACTCAGGTTTCCAATCTCTAGCCCTACTTCCATTGATTTATTTTTCTCCTGAAAAACCATAATAGTCTCATCATAATCAGGAACATTGTCTCTTACCCCTTTTCTCACCTCATGACAACCAAAGTCATATTCATAGGATGTTATCTGATCATGTCACTTTTTGTTGAAAACCATTCATGATTACCTTTTATCTAATTTTATATAAAAATCTCTGATCTGACTCTATTTCCATCAAGTTCCCATCTTGCTAATCCCTGCCTATATATTGCGTTTCAGTGACACCTAATCCTATCATGCCTGGCACAGTGCCTGACATAGAATACATACTCCAATGATAATTACTGAGAAAGTAAACAATAAATAAGTGAAATAAATTTTTTATTCCAAATTAAAACCAATGCCAAGGTAGTACTTGGGTTCTTTTGTATCTAGCTTTCTTTCTATTCTGTGTGGGACTCAATGCACGGTGGGTGTTCAAATCATTCAAAGATGCTTGTTAGCTAACAGAATTAGCACTTTCATTTTACTAACCAAGAAAGAGCTCTATTGAATTTCAATTCCTGGCAACTTAAAAAGATTTTCTGGGTATTATAATTATTGGCCCATTTTAGGATAAAAAGTGGGTGAAATAATTCATTAGCTCATTAAAATACAATGAAAGGAACATAATTAAAACATTTAGGCAATTTCTGGATCACACAAAATGAATAATCAGAGGTGCAAAATAAACCCTCAGTGGGTTGGTTGGCTACCCTGTGTCCATACTTGCTGCTTTCTCATCACACTGTCAACTGACAGGTTCAAAATCCTGTCCTCTGCCCACCTCCTCATGAGATAAATTGTTTAAATGACCTCTATTTTTAAACCTGAAACTGAAGTAAGGGCAGTGTGAATATTGGCAATAACTACCTCCAAATCCTTCCTCCCATCCCTGCTTTTAATAGCTTTTGGTCTGACTGTTGTAGCTTCTGCCATTATGTGCTATGCTGTATATACAACTCAGATAATTTCCACAAATTATATATATGCATATATATGTAATTAACTCCTTTTCATCAATGAAACCAATGTTGAATAGCATATCCAAGGTCATACTGCCATCTGACAACTTCAGAAAATAGTTCCAAAATTTCCAAAAGGTTCTGCTTTTAATGACTATACAAATCTGAATAGTTAGAGGATTTTCCCTCTGTGGATTCAGTTTAATTTGATCCTGCAGGGACTAGATGGGAGTAATAGGGAGCCTCACTCAGCCATGTGCCATCAGTCAAAGAACTTAGCATCCTGAATATCTGATGGGCGGCTGATGCCAAATCTTGCTGTCATTCCTTCAAAACTTCTAGCTTCTGGCATTATACTCCTGATGATCTTTCATCTTTTTACACCCAGTGTAGTCTTCCTACTGCTCACTAGTTTCCAGTGATCGCCAGATCTCTCAGAGTTTCTCCCAGTGACTTATGCCACAATCTTGGGACAAGATCTAGAGAAATGATACATAGAAAAAAACTGCTATTATACGGAGATGCTAAATATGCAAGAATACCAAGCCCTGGAAGCAATGTCCAATGGGCAAAGTACTTGTAGGCAGTCCAATTTCTACATAGAATAACATTTTTTAAAAGACATCTCTTAATAGACACTATGACAGATGATTTCATATCCACTATTTCATATATTGCTCTTAGGAGGCCACCTATATCATTGGATGTATTGATTCTTACATCCTCTTCAAAGCCCTAAGGTGAAATTTTGCCACCCAAGATGTTTTATAAGTCAGGTTTATAAGCAGGCCTGGGTCATAAGTGAGTATTCATATGGTACTATATATTTTCCATTAGATTCTTTATTGCCAGGGAGGACCTGAGCCTGTTCATGGGTTTTAAATGGATTTTAAATACAAAATTTTAAAAAATATTATATAAAAACTATATATTCTATGAAAAACAATGCCTGAAATATAACGAAGCCTAATTATTTCCACAGCTTGATGACATTTTTGCTAAGCTTCTTTTTCCTTGACTATAGATCTCTAGACTTTCTTTCCGTAGAACATTGTAAATCCTTTATTTAAGTCCCTGAGATTTAAGTCTTCTCCAGATTTTTGTCAGTTTTACAATCCAAGAATATTTTTCTCAAAAACTGGGGAGTCATCCTTTTGAAATACAGTCTTTGAATTAGATATCTACCACACTCTCTGGGAAAATAGACCCTGAAGTAAGCCAGGATTCTCCATAGAAACCCAGGATATGGCTCAGTGCACTGAATATGTAGACACATCTCTCACACTCCTCTTTGATGTCTTTTCATCAAAGAGGAGAACAACGTAAAAGGAAAGGGGGAAAATAAGGTGGAATCTGGAAACTTGTTCAGTCATTACAAAGACCAGAGACAGAAATGGAGTTGCTTGGATTTTGGCCTAAAGTCTTGCTTTTATTAAAGCAAAAAAGATAACGTGTTTCGAAGAAATAATAGAGGTAATATCACATATGGTGAATAAAGAAAAAATGCAGAGATGGCTGAAATAAAAATCTATCAAGGTGAGAAGTAGGCAAGACTCTATTCTTTCAGAAGCAGACTGGCAGGAAGAACTGCCCATGCAAGGAAAGGTAGCTCAGCTGCCTCTGCCTCAGCCCAGGGGCTCCTGTGACTCTTGATTCTCCATTTTTGTGTCCCTTCCTGTGATACACAGTGCCCATGGTTCACTAACTCCACCATCTAAACAAGGGTTAGAAAAAGAGATACAAAATGTCAGGGAGGATGAAATTCAATTCCTTCTAGACAGTTCTGTATATGGATAAACATTTTCCTGTTAGAGTAGGAGACTAACACCCAAGAATAGTAGTATATAATACAGGAGGTTGGCTCCATGGCTTGGAAGCTGGCCTCATATGCTGGGGGGAAAGGCAGCCTGGATAGCGAAGGGAACAACAAGTTAAATGTGGTTGGAGATCCCGCGCAGGAAGGGAGATGCGTGCTGAAAGTAAACTAGAGACTGAACATGATGGCCACTCAATACCCCTATCACAAAAAACAACACCCAAAAGGAGAGAGAGAACAAAATGGAATACCCTGCCACAGAGGCAGGGTGGGGTGGGGGGGACGGGATTGGAGGGTGGGAGGGATACTGGGTTCATTGGTGGAGGAGAATGGACACTGGTGGAGGGATGGGTTCTCGAACATTGTATGAGGGAAACACAAGCACGAAGATGGGTAAATTTGTAACTGCTCCCTCACGGTGACTCACTAATTAAAAAATAAATTAATTTTAAAAATTTTCCTGTTACTTTGTGTAATTGATCACTGTACCACTGTCATCCCCTTGCTCATCGATTTGCTTGAGTGGGCACCAGTAACGTCTCCATTGTGAGACTTGTTATTATTTTTGGCATATTGAATACGCCACGGGTAGCTTGCCAGGCTCTGCCTTGCGGGCGAGATACTCTCGGTAGCTTGCCAGGCTCTCCGAGAGGGACGGACGAATTGAACCTGGGTTGGCCATGTGTAAGGCACACACCCTATCCACTGTGCTATCGCTCCATCCAGCAGTGTCTGAGCTGGTGACATCACAAGGTTTGTCGATCTTGGCCAGCCATCAGAATCACCTGAAATGTGTTATTGATATGAAGATATATGCTAGGATAACATGACTTCTTTCCTGATAAGTCTCAAATGTTGCAAGAGTCAATTCATGGAGGAATTGACACAGTATCTATGTTTGCAGACTTTTTTAATCAAATGGCTTTGGCCCAGTTAAGCCTTCTCAGTAGTTAAGGTTTCCAAATGCCAAGAAGGGAGAGATCACTTTCCTTATAAATTGTCTGATGGTTTGCATCCCTTCTCTCTTCCAGTGGCTTAACAACATAAAAATGTTGGCTGGAGATATAGCTCAAGTTGTTGAGCACATGCCTGGCAAGTGGAAGATCCTGAGTTTAATCCCTGATCTTGCTTGCCTACCTCCTAGGACAATGATTTTCAACTATTGGTTCATGAACTGGTACTTGTTTGCAGGTATCAAAAGGCTGAAAAGTATTAGTCTATCAGATATTATAATTTCCAGTCTTGGACTAATAATTGGATAGGTTCCTGTCCTTTGGTGAAAAAAATGGTCAAAAACCAATTCCCTAGGGTACTAACAATGCTACCTGTATGTCCCCCAACATTGTTAGAACTAAGAGCTGTGGCACCAGGCCAAAGCATTGAACTGTCAAGTCTGTATCAACAGTAAAGTATCAGAAAGAGTAGCTCCTGGGATCAATGAGCACTTCCGGTTGACCTCCATTCAAAAATGTGACTAAAAGAAATAAATCATCATCATCATCATCATCATCATCATCATCATCATCATCATCATCATCATCCCATTGATTGTCAATTTTCTCAAGAGGTCTCAGTAATGGATCCATTCATCCCAGCCCTTTACTTGTCTTTACTTATCATTCTAGTCTTTACTTGTCCTTCCTAACGGTGTCGCATTGGAGGCTCTTTTAGGGTCAGGGGAATGAGACCCATCATTGTTACTGGATTTGGCATATGAATATGCCATGGTGAGCTTGCCAAGCTCCCCCATGCAGGCAGGAAACTCTTGGTAGCTTGCCAGGTTCTCTGAGAGGAAGAAGTAGGCTGCATTCACTTCTGGGAGTTTGGTTTTATAGCCTCTGGATGTTGGCAATTGGTGGGATTACAAGGTGCCGGGGACATTCCCTGGGTGTGACTGCCTAGCCACTGGAAAATGGGAGATCTGGGCAGAGGAGGCCCAGTCCTGATCTGAGCAGCCTTGGAGATCTCAGCCCCGAGTCTTACACACCTGGGTTCCTCTGCCAGTGTGGAGAGGGGCCTTGAGCATGGCTGTGGCTAGGCTCTGGAGGTCTTTGGCCATCGGGAGCACTGCTTGGGCTGGGGAGGGAAGCTAGAGCCAATCCCCTTTGAGGGGCCCCAGGGAAGACAGCCAGGCATGCAGGCAAGAGACTCTCTTTGAAAATATCGTGAAATAAAAAGAAGATACTCCCAATCTTCTTAACTCTCTTTCACCAGAAATAACCTGTTCCTTGTCCATTTGTTTGTAGAGAACCTCATAGTCAATAGAAATGATGGATATGCACAATGGTACAACTTGTGCCCATGGCCAGTAGAATACAGACGCTTAGTAACATCTATTTCAAGGGTTTTGTAATCTGATTTACTATTTTAAGCAGACACCACCAGTGTGAATTACATTAAGGCTATAGCAATGAATCAACTTGACATTTTCAAAGTGCTGGGAAAATATGTTATCATTTGTTGTTTGTTTTATTAATGGGATTAAAGTTCTACTTCAGTTTTCATGAAAAGTTATACACAAAAGTGAATGCACTTATATTGCCAGCTCTTATATAAATAACAGTTAAATTAGCTACAAGAATTGTGATAGTGGAGGATATTTACCACAGTCATACAAATAGAAACCAATAATCAAACTAAGCTATCGGTAAATAATAGTATCATTGTTTGTTATATGTTTGAAAGAAATCAAAAAAGTGACGGCAACTTCCTATGCTCACCACAATACCACTTCAGTTCCAGAAAAGAATACCACAATAGCCAACACACTCTTTTCTTTAGGATATAGGTGACAGGTGACAAATGTATCTTTTATTACCATTACTGAAACTTGACTCATTATCATCCTCATGGCCAAAAGGTTCCTTCTTGAGAAGTGGAGTTAGAGAAATAGTATCAATACCCATAACTAGAGATTGAGATATGTGAGTTCAATTGAATCTTCTTTCCTGTGGAGGCTAACCTATAAAGTCCATGTGATGGGTAAAATTTGCATTAGAAAAACTATTCATGAAATTCATTTGGAAGACACTGTCTTATGAATACAATATCTCCTATGAAGTCCAGTGAAGAAGTTAAAGAGGTGGTAGAGATAGCAAGGTATTTGCCTTCATCTGACCAATCTAGATTCATTCAATCCCTGTCACTGCATATGGTCCAGGAAGCCTCATAAGGATGATCCCTCATAAACAGTCAGGAATAAGTCCTGAACACAGCCAGCTATAGTCAAAACTTCCTCACCCAGCCCACAAAAGGAAGTTAAGTAGAAGTCATTGCTTTGTATATGGAGGCAATATTCAAGAGAAATATAAGTCATTAAAAATAAAAATACCTCCACCAAGTGGCATGTTCTTATCAGAGGGCAACTTAGAGAATACAGGTAAAGCCTCTTCGATTAATCCCTACCCCTCATTTTTCACCCATAAGCAGAGAGTAGGAAGTGCACCAGAATCACCAGCATTCATGTCTCTCCTTAGTAAAACTTCCACGTCCCTTCATATTACCTGCTGAGTTTGGTTGACTACCTAAATGTTAAAATCCTACAGGAAACAACAGAACTCCACAACATATAGCTCTGTAAATATTATTAAGATTTGGCCATCTTACAGTGTTCTCTCAACACGTTACATTATTCTACATCAGAGCTTTCAGAATGTCGTTTTCCTGATATTATGAGACATATGCTCATTTCTCAATGGCTTTTAATAATCCATTGATAGGAGTAAAAGGCTAATTACAAACTGCTGGACAGAAGTAAAGTATCAACTAATCTGAACAAGTGACATGTTTATGACCAGGTCATCGTAACCAGTAAAAAATTATTTCCTGTGAATTTTAAATTAAAACAAGTACAATATATGTTTTATTTTTATTTCTTTTTGAGGGGGGTTCACACCTGGTGATGCACAGGGATTACTTCTGCCTCTGCACTCAGGAATTACTCCTGGTGGTGCTCAGGGGACCATATGGAATGCTGGGAATTGAACCTGGGTTGGCCGAGTGCAGGGCAAATGCCCTACCCGCTGTGCTATCACTCCAGCTCCCAATATATGTTTTAATCTTTTCCAAAACAAAATTATCTTTGACTCATATTCTGAAAGTTACTTTCTTTTACTTATTCTCTGCTTAACGTGAAGATATCACAATTCGACTTAGGATGTAACCCATACAGATTCAGCAGGGCTTTTGTGGTCATGGGAATATAATATTAAGAGAAAATAATTGCAAAGTACATTCTATTCTCTATAGACCTGATTTCTAGCAGTATAGCTCAGTTAGCCTAACAACTTAAAACAGAAAACCCTAACATAAGCTATGCTTTGGGACAGTATTTTCCCATAGTTGGTATTAAGATTTGTTCCCAGAATTTTAAAAGACATAACAATTATTTTGTGACTTTAATTTTTATCTTTGAAGCATTTCAATTAATTCTTTCATTTTATTCTCAGAGTCTTTAATGCTCTCTGAAAACATGCTAAGTCACCAATAAAAGGATGTGATATATTCCACTTCTCAAACATATGTGGTCATAGAACTCTGCTTTTGTATAAACACAAGATCATCCTCTGTAACTACAATTACAAGACGCATACTCTGGGAAGTGTTTCTGCACTGGATATATTGATGATAATCCTGGCTACAAATTCAGAAGTACAAAATCAATGCATAATTGATTGTTCAAGTCTGTTTACAGGATAGGATTCTGCTTCTTGGGTCTCATTAAGAAAGAATAATTGTTTATGGGAAGACTAAATCTACATCAAATATGTTTATTTAAGTAAGAAGATTTGCCAGGAAAAAGGGTATCAAAGCCAAAATTCAGAGGTTAAGGCACTTGACCAATCCCATTTCCTCCCTAACACTGTATCTGGTTCTCTGAGCACAACCAGGAATGATCTCTGAGTTTATAGCCAGGAATAAGCCAGGCATTGTGGTCCACCCCTTTCTTCTGCCCCCCCCCCCGCAAAAAAAAAAAAGGCCCAAAGGCTCTTTTTTGTTAGATGCAAGATTGATGAGATTGATTGGGTTTGGGAGGCAGGCTCAATGCTTCTCAGGATATGTCTAGCTCTGTGCTCAGAGATAATCCCTGATAGTTTATGGCATTAGGTGTTGAACCAGGATCAGACATATGAAAGAAACGTCCCTTAACCTCAGGGAATTTCAAATAGAGAATTATGACAAGGCCAGGTATAATCAGGAAACATGGAACTGCTTTGCAATTCCCTATTTTCTTTGAGCATCCACAAAATAATCCTTATGAGATTAATTGATGTATTTTGCTGGACCAGAGACCTTTTCTAGGTTTGTATTGCCTTTCATACAACCCAGAAAAGCCATTTGCCTATTTCTCTGCCCCTGCCTAGCTAACTAAAACTTTGCCTACTTAGGTTTTATTAAAATATTACCTTTGGGGCTGGAGCAATAGCACAGCGGGTAGGGCGTTTGCCTTGCACGCGGCCGACCCCGGTTCTAATCCCAGCATCCCCTGAGCACCGCCAGGGGTAATTCCTGAGTGAAGAGCCAGGAGTAACCCCTATGCATCGCCGGGTGTGACCCAAAAACCAGAAAAAAATAATAATAATAAAAAAATATTACCTTATACTAGCCTCTGTTTTGAACTCAATCAAATCATGAGATTTTAATAGATGTATCTCTGGGAATAAAAATTACTATTCCAAAGATAAGTGTAATTCTAGGTTTTTCATCATATTCTCTTTTGCCAATAAGTTTAAGAAGCTCAGCTCTAATGATAAATATCTATTACTGTGTTCTTCTCACATAGATGGACCTCAAACTACATCCCACCCATTGGAGCAACTGCCATTGGCTTGGTCAAAGTTCCTGAATTATCCCTATATCCAAGTTCAAACTAATTTTCCCTTTAAAAACCAAATCATCTTTGACCAGAATCTTGATCCCGATCCCCAAACATCTAAAGAAGCACCAGCCACCTGAAAACTGTTTAGAAAATAGCCTTTTGGGGGTTCAGATTGCTCTGCCCTTTCTTTCCTTTTTTTTTTTTTTTTTTGCTTTTTTTTTGGGTCACACCTGGCAATGCACAGGGGTTAGCTCCTGGCTTTGCACTTAGGAGTTACTCCTGGCGGCGCTCAGGGGACCATATGGGATGCTGGGAATCGAACCCGGGTCGGCCGCGTGCAAGGTGAACGCCCTACCCATTGTGCTATTGCTCCAGCCCCTTGCTCTGCCCTTTCCACCTGATAGACTAACTCTCATCTTGGATGATAATTGCATTGTGCCTTTGCTTCCCAACTAAGTCAGATCATTGCATCTGAGACTTGCTTACTTGATTGCAATGCTCAATCAATTACAAGTATAAAACTTTCTGTTTTCTTCAGTAACGGTGTTTTTTTAAAGAGGAGCTGTTTAATCTTCTAGATGAGGGAATGAGAATGTTTTTTTATGTAGATTCTCTGTGGTCTGCAAAATCATGTGGTCTTACACTGGCATATGACAGGACAGACAAGTATGATTCTGGTTAGCTGTCCACAACCTGTCTGCCTATATCATTTGATCTT
Organism: Sorex araneus; assembly: GCF_027595985.1. Lineage (NCBI taxonomy): Eukaryota > Metazoa > Chordata > Mammalia > Eulipotyphla > Soricidae > Sorex > Sorex araneus. Next base: position 36,284,743 of record NC_073312.1, read on the forward strand.
TAAATTATGTTTTTTTTCTTTTTGGGTCACACCCAGCGATGCTCAGGGGTTACTCCTAGCTTTGCACTCAGGAATTGCTCCTGGCAGTGCTTGGGGGACCATATGGGATGCCGGGGATCGAACCCGGGTCAGCTGCGTGCAAGGCAAACGCCCTACCCGCTGTGCTATCGCTCCGGCCCCTTAAATTATGTTTTGAATATACAAATGCCCTTGGCAAGAAAAGTGTTCCCTACCCCTGTTCTGGATGTATCCTAAAATGTTAGATTGTTTCATTAATTTAAGTTCGTTGGCAATAACTTTAATGTTGACAATCTCAAAAATTCTCTATTTTTTAGGGCAGTTGTAGTATCGCTGTTCTCTTTTCTATGTTTACACAGGGGTCATATAACTTTAACAACACAATTGGTTTATTAATATCTGCTATCAAGGACTTGGGTGTCAGCAGTTAAAATTACTTAGCAAGATTTTTCTAGAAGGACTCTGGTACAGTGTTTTGTCAGGATGCATACATCTAATTTTTATTTACACAAGCATAATTTTGTGATTTTATAGAAATATACAGAATATTTCACAGCTCCTTAAATTCTTTCATAACAAAAGAAATATGAAGATATGTCAAAAATAGGAATAGAACAATTCCACTGTTTGGCCAAAACACAAAACCTTGAATTTGAGAGGATATATGCACACCTATGGTCATTGTCACACTTAGTACAATAGGAAGATATGGAAACACCCCCAAAATCTAAATACGAATAAATATATCATGAGTATTTATCATAATAGAATATATCATAATAGAATTTATCATAAATAGAATAGATACACAATGAAATATTGTGCAGGTCTGCAAAAGAGCAAAATCACACAATTTGCAGCAATATGGATGTAATTAGAGAATATCATACTGAATGAAGTTAATCAGAAAGAAAGGGACAAATACAGAATGATATATATACAGCAAGGTAGCAAAAATGTAACAATGTCAACACAATTGGGGAATTGACCCACACAATTGAGTGGGCAAAAGGGTCTTGTAAGAGGGACATAGGTACACCAGTGATGTGTGAGATGTTGAAATTATGTGTATGAAAACCATTATTAACAGTTTTCTAAAGAACAGAATATCAATGAATAAAAAATTTAAATGACAAAATGTATAAAAAAATTTTAAATTCTTCCATAGGAGAATAAAAATATAATATAAAGATACCACTGTTTTAGCACTTAGGTAAGAATTTAGCTTCTCTGAGCCTATTTTTCTGTTAATGAAGATAACAGCTACCTTTTTGAAGAATTAAAAAGGTAAGTTATATGAAATATTTGTCATGCTGCCTTGTTCATGACTAGCATTTATTGAGATCTACTATTGCTTTTATCATTATGTAGAACACTAACTTTACATTGGTGTATGTGTGGACTTAATAATTTGATAAAATCACTTAAATATTAATACCAAAATAAGAGAGAAATATCACAATAATATAAGAGTTTTGTGTCTCTCCAAAGCCAAGTTTCAAAGTGATTTTGTGTCACCTGACCCATTATTCCTCTAATACAAAGATTTTCACTCTGAAAACCAGGAATAATAAAAGCAAAACAGAAAGTGAGCTATGCATAGCAATACCCCATGAACTGAAAAGGAAGGAAGAGAGGATTAAAGTATAGGGAAAGTATTACGCAGAGGTTTTCTATGAACCAGTAACTAAGCTGGCATGAAGAAGTCCCTAGCCAGATTAAAGGCAAATTTATTTAAAAAATGGAAAATATGAGTCACATGTACAATGACGCTCTCTCCAAACATTTTTTCCAGGATGTAACAAGAGAAGCAAACAATTTAAGAGAAATTACAGAGTCATATTGCTGCATTGGGGTAAGAAATTAATACTAATGCACTCTTGTTACTTCTTTCAAGTACAGCTTGTTACGGTACTGGCAGTTAAAGAGCTGCTGTCAATAGCAGTCAAAACGTGTCTCCATCATTCTTTTCAAATATCCATTCGCCCAAATGGATCCTCTCTTTCTTTTGTTTTTCATTGCACACCTAAAATTATCAAATGGGTTCCCCTCCCTCCCCCTTATTTTTTTCTTTGCACACCTAAGATTAAGGAAGGCTGAAGCAAAGATGAGGTAATTAGGTCTCCTGAGTCTCACAGCTGTTAAATTCTCTGCTCCCACAATGGAGCCATAAGTTACTACAGATAGACTGAAGGCTCTAGGGCCTCAAGCATTGTTCTTTTGGCAACTGTTCCCCAGCCAATCAGAACAAAAGATTAGGGACCTTCAGAGAGGGACATTCTCCCTACTCTTACCACTTAGTACAAAATATTCGTTGTACTAAGTCTGAAGTTAAAAACAAAAACAAAAGAACCTTAGAGGGGGAAAAAACAAACAAACCCCAAAATAGTAGTATATTGCCCTAATCTGTGGTATGTCCTCTACCACCCACGGAGAGGTAAAAGGAGTGTGCTCAAGTAACAACCACTCAACAGTTGTTACCAACCCTGCACAAGGCTGCTCTCATATAAAATCCCTCTCCATTATCTGGCAGTGAAAAATATTTGTGTACAACAACTTTGACCTTGTGTGATTCCCCAGAACTGGACTTAAACATGCTTTTACAATGCAGTAAAATTCTTTAAATACTACTGTCTTGATTCTGTGGTTGTCACCTTAGTGCAAGTTCTTCAGTGCTGAAACCTGCCAGTTTTTTCCTAATGGAGCATACCTTCATCCTTTAGGCTGCCATACAAAAAGATTAATCTTGCTAATAACTATCTTCAAGGGTCCTTGTCATATGTAAATCCAGATTCCTCCAACAACTCTTCTTACCTCCAACTTTTTAACTCCCCATATCTTCTTCTTTCTGACCACTCTTTCTTTCCTCCTGTCAAACTTAGTCCTTGTATCTATTGGCCCCTTCTTGTGGAAAATTCCTACCATCCCATCCATCAATTTCAATATTAATATATTAAGAACTCTATCTGGTAATCATTTTCTGGAGCCAAGGATTAAGTCCAGTTTCTAAAAGTTTGGTAGACCATACCTATATCACAGGGAACTGTCTATAATTGAAGAAATATGGCCATCACCCCATATCTTCTAGATCCAAATCTAGAAATAAGCTATATAAGCACAAATAAGCTATAAAGCCTTTTAGAAAATCTCCCTAGATCAGATGCACCTTCAGTTTGGAACCGATATTCTAACCACCTCATTTGCTAAACAATGATTTGTGCTCACTGAATAAGAGCCAACTGCTAGACATGTCACATTCATTAATTTAACTCTCACAGTGTCCATATGAGATAAGAACTATTCTCTACTATATTTTCTCCATTCTGCACACAAGAAAACTGACTTTTCTAAGGTCAATTAATTCAAATTCACCTCACACCATAGTGAAATAGCTGGACTCAGACTCAGATAAGACCCAGAAAAATGCAGTCCTGAACTCGGAGACATCAGAAAGGGAGGCCTAACAGAACTCATATCACTGATCCTGACTAAATCACATTTTACATCCTCTGTCCCAGAGTGATAGTACAGGGGTAAGGTATTTGTCTTGCACATAGCCAGCCCAGGTTTGATCTCTGGCATACCATATGGTTTCCTTACACCACACGAGAACTTTTCACTGGGCACAGAGTAAGCCCTGGGTATTGTCAGGTGTGACCTCAAAATAAATACATTTTCTTCTAGGTAATGTCAACATTACTTTAATAAAGGGCTGAAGAGATAGCACAGTGGTAGAGCGTTTGCCTTGCATGTGGTCGACCTGGGTTCAGTTCCTCCGCCCCTCTCAGGAAGCCCAGCAAGCTACCGAGAGTATCTCGCCTGCATGGCAGAGCCTGGCAAGCTACCTGTGGTGTATTTGATATACCAAAAACAGTAACAACAAGTCTCACAATGGAGACATTACTGGTGCCCGCTTGAGCAAATCAATGAGCAATGGGATGACAGTGATACAGTGGTATAGTGATACTGTAATACAAAACAATCTGGTCCAGTTCATTCCAGAATTTCACCTTTATTTTCCATTTCTTTAGTAGGAATAGCCTCAAGGGGACTGTACAATAAAGCAAGTACCATATCCTGTTTGGAATTTCCTTATTCCTTATGTCCTGTGGAAAGTCCTTTTTGTGATAATGATCAAACAGCAACATGTGAACACCAGCTTCTTACAAGGATTAGATTTCATGCTATTGACCAAAGAATAGAATTGCTGAAACTCTTGTCATAAATCAATAAACATTAAAATCTTTATTGTAGACTGTTAACTTTAAACTTTCCTCAAGTAATATCTAAAGGCTTATATGGAAAAATCCGTTTATTCTGTATTCTTACTTTTAATTATAAGCTACAAGTAAATGTTAAAGTTTATGCAAATTCATGTCATATTAGCTAGTCTTTCCTTGTGTTTTTTTTTTTTTTTTTTTTTTGCTTTTTGGGTCACACCTGGCAATGCACAGGGGTTACTCCTGGCTCTGCACTCAGGAATTACCCCTGGCCATGCTCAGGGGACAATATGGGATGCTGGGATTTGAACCCGGGTCAGCCGCGTGCAAGGCAAACGCCCTACCCACTGTGCTATCTCTCCAGCCCCTTTCCTTGTGTTTGGATAGTAGAATTAGACCAGTTTATCTGAGGACCAGAGCACAATGCAGAGATGCATCATCAATGACCAATGCATCATCTCTCATCACCCTTCATGTTGATCAGAATGATAAAATCAGGGTCAGAACATCTTCAAAATACAGAGCTCCTTCTACAAAGTAGTACTTCATATATTTACATAGTTCTTTGTGACAAATTGAGAAAAAACTATGTTTAAAAGTAACTCCTGACATTTGTAATATCATAAGTATGCTTTTGCAGATCTAATAATTCATTGATTCTTTAATTTGGAGGGCTAATTATGTAGCTAAAGTGCCAACGGTCTTGGACCAGAATCTATGACTTGTCTTGTCTCAGAACCCAATCATGACTGACAAAATTATCACAAGCATGATCACAAAATCCCATTAATCACCGATTTCTCGGGTGGGCTCAGTAACCTCTCATTTCATCCTTTCCCTGAGATCTTAAAAGTCTATCTCAACTCAGCCCTCCCAATGAAGTCGCACTGAGGGCTCTTTCAGGGTCAGGGGAATGAGATCCAGCTTGTTACTGGATTTTGCATATGAATACACCATGGGAAGCTTGGAAGGCTGTCCCATGTGGGCAGGAAACTCTCAGAAGATTGCCAGTTTTTCCCAGAGGGAGAAGTAGGCTAAAGATATGGCGCGACCGCTTTGTGGCCGCGTGCTTCCGAGAGCTTGCTTTTAAGTCTTTCTCTGGATGTTGGCCTTGATGGGACTACACACACCTGGGTTCCTCTGCCGGTACCTTCATGCGTGAGGCCTGTTCGAACGTGTGGAGAGGGGTTCGAGCATGGCTGTAGCTAGGTTCCGATGGTCTTTGGCCGCCGGGAGCTTGGGGTGGGGAGGGAAGCTGGAGCCCATTCCCTCTGAGGGGCCCTGGGGAAGACAGCCAGGCGTGCGGGCAATATTCTGTCATGAATAGAAATTTTTTTATTTTATTTAAAAAATATAAATATGGGGGCTGGAGCGATAGTACAGCTGGTAGGGCATTAGCCTTGCATGCAGCCGACCCGGGTTCGATCCCCAGCATCCCATATGGTCCCCTGAGCACCGCCAGAAGTAATTCCTGAGTGCAGAGCCAGGAGTAACCCTTGAACATCCACAGGTGTGACCTAAAAAGCAATATATATAATATATGTATATATATTTATAAATTTTTCAGTCATTCCCTAAAGTTATACCTTCCCAAAAAGACACCTGGCAAGACTGAAATTTTCCTCAAATATTATCATTTATAATTGTACAATTATATAACATTCCCACTTTCTATTTAGTAATGTCATTTTAAGATTACATTTCTTGTACAGTTGAGTCTATGTACCATTCAGAACATTATCCTCATCCCATTTTAGGTAAGCCTTATAATCTGGTTGAATCAAAATGCCCTCGTCTTATATATACAACCTTTACTCCCTCCCTCATCCCAAACTTAATTTCTGAATTGTTAAGATGAAAAGAGGCGTAGGAAGTAAATTGTTATTATGTATAACATATTACCTCCAGAATGTGGCAATTTAAAATGATAATTATGTATAATATGTGTTGTCTTTTATAGTTTCTAAAAGATCAGAATTCAGCAACTGTCTCTGGCATACTTCATGAGGTGATGATTATATCTTGGCTAAGTCTGCAATCTCTTGAAGTCTACATTCATGCTGGATGATCCATGTTCAAAGCTGTTTACTCACAACCTGGCATATTAGTATCAGCTATTGGCAGAGGGCTCTTGGTACTTCTCTGCTTGTGTCTCTGAATAGAACCCCTTGAATGTCCTCACAGTGTGATACCTAGCTGACGCTGAGTAAGTTACCCAAAAAAGCCATGGTGGATTTTGGGATATGCTTAATAGTATAATCTAGCAAGTCTTACATCATTTCCTCCACAGTTTTTTACTGGTCACACAGACCAGCCTTGTTCCTATGTGAGATGTAAGGACTACATGAGACTATGAAGGCTAGAAAGTGAGAACTATTGGGGCCGGAGCAATAGCACAGCAGGTAGGGCATTTGCCTTGCATGCGGCTGACCTGGGTTCGATCCCCGGCATCCCATATGGTCCCCCAAGCACTGCCAGGAGTAATTCCTGAGTGCAGAGCCAGGAGTAACCCCTAAACATCGCTGGGTGTGACCCAAAAAGCAAAAAACAAAAAAAGTGAGGACTACTGGGGCTTTTCTGGAGGCTGGCTAGCCACAGTTGAAAAAGACCAATGATAACTTATTTTTTGATGGGAGGATGGTGGGGGGTAGGGGGACAGGGGGGCCACACACAGCAGTGTTCAGGGGCTTACTCCTGGCTCTGAGTTCAGGAATCACTCTCCACAGTGCTCTTGGGAGCACATGAGATGCTGCAGTTGAAATTGGGTGGGCTATGTGCAAGTAGAGTGCCCTGTCTGCCTGCTATCTCTCCAGCTTCTGTTCTGATATCTGTAGAGAAAAATCCTTGTTTAGTTTCTCTTTTTAATCTCATTAGGGGCCAGCATATGCATGAGCTAACTGTCCTGGTAAAACCCTTTTTCCTGTGTCTATGCCCACCAATGTCTAAATATTTTTCACTTTTACATTATTTTCCCAAATTCCTTTAACACTTGTTTAAAGCACAATCATACATTTTGCATATATTTAGTCCAAATGCTGAGACTCAATTTAATTTCAATCAAGTCATATGAGTTTCTAAAATGATGTCCCAATTATCTTGCACAGGATTGTCAATTATATAGCCCATGAATAATTCCTCCTAACCCAAAGCTTTATTCACCTTGACATCAATCTGTAATGTGTTTCAGCCTGTGTATCTCTCTCTTAAAGAGAAAGTTTTCATAAATAAGAACCTCAGGAAAAATTCATAATATAGCCCTTTAAATTATGGAAAGAGAACCACACTTCATAATAATAGGTTTTGGCTTTGGGGGCCTTACATATGTTGGTTCTTGTGGACTACTCCCAGCTCTATGCTTTCTCGGGTCTTACTCCCAGTGCTGCTTTGGGGACTATGCAGTGCTGGGGATTGAACAAGGGCTAGCTGCATAAAAGACTAATGTGCTTTAACTCCTGTGCTATCTGTCCAGCTCACTTAAGAAATTTAAGACAAAAACTGAATGGTCAAGATTCTTCAAAATTTGTTATATATTATTTCTCAATCTTTTGTAGTCAGAATCACATAATGACATTGTTATCTTCTTCCTCCATGTAGTAGTCAGTTCATTTATTAACAGAGTCAGAAATATCTTCCCTCCTCCACTCACTTCTCTTGTCTTGTCATTTCAAGTGTAGAAAACCTTTGATAAGTGTGTAGGAGGAACAAGCAGAATAGCATATCTCACAAAAGTTAAGCAATGAGAACCCAGTAAAAAAAGGATTCTTGTAGCTCTTCTATCACTACTCCTCTGTCTGAGAGTGAGGTAACATCCCAATCCTTAGAGAACACAGCTAATGTTCATCTTGACCTTCATAACCATGTGACCCCTTCCAGGATGGCCACTGAACACCAGAGTTGGACACTGGTGAATACAAAATTATAAAAATATGTGGGGACTAAGGTCAGAGAGATAGTAAAAAGGTTAAGGCACTTGTTCTTGTGTATGGATAACTCCAGTTTGATCCCCAGAAACACATAGGCATCCCGAACAACACTAGTAATATTTGATCAGTAATGATAACTGAGAACAGAACTATGACCAATTCCTGATCACCTTTGGATGTGGCCCATTAGCCCCTTGCCAGATATGGAGGCCTATAGGGGCATCGATAAGAGACTAGAACCTGCAAGAGAAAAAATATCTGAATTATGGTTTATGGTAACTTTGTAGAAAAGTTTTAATTCCCAAAGCTCACTCTTCAGTTTTTCCTGACATAAATATTTGCCTTCAATAAATAAACCATTGTTGGGCTTTTCAGATTTTATGGTTAGAAACATTTCTTATTCCTGATTAATTACAATACTTTTTAACCTTTTCAATCTAGTAGAAGACAACCATATGCACCATTAGTTAGTGCCATACTCAGTGCAACATGATGGGAAGTTTCTCCTGTCCTTTAAAGAAGCTCTTCTAATGCTCTTTGTGAAAAATGATTTCAAGGCTATGAATTTCCTAAGTTATTGCCTGTCCATGAAACCCCATATAGTTCCTTCAATCTGAATGATAATTAAACTGGAGAGAGTATTCTTGGTGAAGTGTTAATTTAGTTGAGTTTTTATTCTGTATCTTCCACAATCTATTGGCTTGTAGAGTCTCATTTGATAGAATACTTTACATCTTTGGGTTTTACTTTCCACAAGTTCCTTTTTTGATTTTTGCTGCTTTCAGTATTCTGTCTCTATCTTTGGATTTTGGCATTTTGAGTACAATGTGTCTTGGATTTTTCTTAAATGAACCTATTTTCACTAGATACCTTCTGGCCTCTTGGATCTTGGTGTTTGTAATCCTCAACTCTGGAATATAGTAATCAATGATTTCCTTAACTATTGTTTCTTTCATCATATTTGCCTTCTTGTTCTTATTTTTCTTTTCTTTTTTTTTTTTTTGGTTTTTGGGTCACACCCAGTGATGCACAGGGGTTACTCCTGGCTCATGCACTCAGGAATAACTCCTAGCGGTGCTCGGGGGACCATATGGGATGCTGGAAATCAAACCCGGTTGGCCCTGTGCAAGGCAAATGCCCTACCCACTGTGCTATTGCTCCAGCCCCTGCCTTCTTGTTCTTGAGGTATTAATGTTGCTCCTATTGAATTTATCTCTAGGCATGCCATTCATTTCTTTTCAGGCTATTTTCTAGCCTCTGCTGTTTCCTAGTAGTTTCCTCCTTCTCATCTTGGAACTCCTTAATTTTGCTCAGTTTCTCTTATTCTGCTATTCAGAGCTTCTGTTGACCAATATCTTCTACCATTTTTTCCATTTCTGTTTGTAGTAGTTTCTTTGAACTCACTGAATATTTTCATCATAGTGTCATTAAAGACACTGAACTTTTACTGGTATTTATGTCTTCAGTGATATTATTTTCACTCATTGAGCATGGTAGGTTTCTATATGTTTTTCCTGTTGGTTTTCTAGTGTTCTTGCTAAGCTGGGGGGTGAATTTTTTTAGTTAGCATTCTCGTAAGGTGCTGAGGGATTAAGCTATAGGGGGCTCTCTGCCTTCTCCATCGATCCTGGATTGGTGGAGCATCAAGCAGAAGGTCAGGAAGTAACTGTGGAGTGGACCCTTAATATGGTGCAGACTGGGTGTGAAGGCTGCTGGGACACACCTGGGTGGGGGGGGGGGCTCTGCCTCCTGCTTGAACTCTGCCTCTTGGTCAGAAGTTCAGAATAGACCCAATGATATCACCTGAGGCAAGCCCCACTTGGGATGGTGGACCACCAAGTAGAACGAAGGAGTTCTGTGTGTGCGTGTGCATGTGTGTGTGTGTGTGTGTGTGTGTGTGTGTGTGTGTGTGTGTGTAGTAAAATCATTTTATTAAAAGAAATTTAGAAAGATGTGGATGAGATAAAAAGAAAAAGATACATGTTCAAAAGAGCACAAAGACTTCTTCGGAGTGAAAAAAGCCCCAAATCCATATCAAGAAATTAGCACTGCATTGTAGCGCTGTTGCACTGTTGTCCCATTGTTCATCAATTTTCTCGAGCGCGCACCAGTAACTTCTCCATTGTTAGTCTTGTTGTTACTGTTTTAGGCATATCGAATACACTATGGGTAGCTTGCCAGGCTTCAAGAAGTTAACTACAGATATAAACCTGAAATATTGTAAGGTTTCTTATTACTTTCTCTTCTGGGTTAATACTAAAAAGAAAAGATAAATGAAAAAGATTTTCAATGAAAAAGATAAAGAAAAATCAGCCAACTACTTGTTATCTCTTATACCACCAATACAGTGAGTAGCTCTTATATGACTTTATGGGGGTCATCTTCTGAACTTTGTAGACTGCTTATTATTAGAGATACATCTATAACTATGAGTTAACAAGTTGGAGAACAAGCCAACCATTGAAACGGGTCCTTATCTTACCCTTTTGGCTGGTTTATTGTTTCCCAGTGTGTTGACTGAGGCAACTTCTTTTGAGTAAACAATTTGTTTTTGTTTTGTTTGGGCGGGGAGGGAGGCACACAGAGTGATCCTCAGGACTTATTTTTGGCTCTGTGCTTAGGGATCACCCCTGGCTGGCTGGTAAAATGATTTGAAAGTTTGAAGAAGACTCTTTAGTAACAGGATGACTTTATAATAAAACAAACTTGAAAAGGAAGGAGTAATAACATCATGGATTTAAAAATCACCGAAATAAATAACCCCTTATGACTTATGTGAGCAATGGAATTCAGTATAGAACTTATGTTCAGAAAAATCAGGGTGAGATTTTTCCACACAATATAAAACAATGTAACAACATGGTGAATTAAAACTTGTAGACCCTCATAATTAACCCTACTATAAAACTGAGTCATTTAAAGGATTTAACTACTCAAATGGAAAGAAGTCCCAGAATGATAGCCAATCATGAGTCAACATCACCCAAGATTTTTCAGTAACTAGGGTTGTAATAAGAGTTCCTGTCAGAAATGGAAGACACAAGACTTGACCTCACATTGCTGATAATTTCTCAAGCTAACAGAGAGATGATGAAAAAACATAGGATTGTGTAAACCTCATATAGATGCAAGACTTGATCTTTAGAGAGGTGGTTGAATGTCAAGAGTGTTTTACAGTCCTACCTTCATACAAATGACATGTAAATATACAAAACTGAAGTGACTTCCATTTGTTTCTGGTTTCCTCAGTATTTTCATTTACACTTGCTTTATTCCTTTACATGCTACCAACATTTCTATCTTTGTGACAGAAATGATAGGCCATGGAAATAAATCTCTACATATTTTTCTAAACTATTTTGTATTTTAGGAATCATTTTATGCACATAATTTGTGCATTCATGGTAATCATTGAGATAAATAGGTAACATTCCTATTTCACATATGAAGAAATTAAGACCTCTTTTCAAACTGTTTCCTAAACTGACTAGGCATTCAGAATGTTTATAAAAATAAAATAAAATTCTCATGTCAACCCAAAAGCACAGTAGCTTATTATGTTATAAATTATCACTCTCGGGAATGAGAAAAAAACAGTTCATTCAAGAATACACAAGCTTAAATCTTGTTAAACCTGTATAAAATATATCTTCTGTCTCCAAATAAAAACAGACTATTTTATATCCCTAAAAGCCTTTTTCACAAAGACTTTCAGTTATATCTCTTGATCCATTTTGTACCACATGGAGATGGCTAAGCAGGTATATTATAGCAGGATTTCTGTGTGAAAGTTTGAGAGCCTGATGATCTGAGATTTTTCAAGGCCAATGGTAGAAAGAGAAAGTGTAACTTTATAAAACCCTAGAAGAAACATGACTTGTTTCAATTTTTCAATATTTGAAAAATAAAAATATTCCACAAGCTTTAAACGCAAGGAAATATTAAAAACCATGAAAAGTCAAGGTGGCCGATGACATAAAATGGTTACTTAGTTTTCTCAATTGCCTGTCTTATATTAATTTAGGGCATGAATAGCAATCAAGGCCATATTTTCATTATACTCTGTCCCCAAACACAAAAAAAAAATAGGAGAAATTTTACTCCCTATTCTTTCTCTAGTGGGAGACAGTTGATTTACACCTGATATTGCTCAGGGCTTATTCTTAGTTCTCTGCTCGGAGGTCCCTCCTGGCAGAGCTCAGGGGACCATATATGGTGCCAGGGATCAAACTAGAGTTGACCACATGCAAGGCAAATGCCTTGTCCCTATACTATTTCTCCAGCCCTATGTTCTCTGTTCTTAAACCCTACAATTCTTTCTAATTATGCCATTCAGAATATGCATTTTTCCTTATTTACATTAAGAATATTAAATGGGAGGACAGAGAGATAGTACAGTGGGTAAGGTACTTACTTGCCTCATACACGTTTAACCTGGGTTTGATTCCTCGCTCCATATAGTTCCCTGAGCACCACGAGTAGTGATTCATGAGTGCAAAGCCAGTAGTAAGCTTTGAGCATCACCAGATTTAGTCCCAAAACAACAACAAAAATGATATTATATGGTGAGAATATCTTTCACAACATATACATATATCTGACCACGACAGTGCATAGTTTATATATTTTACAGTTTTGTTAGTTACATCTCAAGTGACAAAAATGTTAAAATGCTGTTTTAAAGACTTAACTTAGATACATTCTAAGTTATAATTCACTGTCACTGTCATCCCGTTGCTCATCGATTTGCTCGAGCGGGCACCAGTAAACATCTCCATTGTGAGACTTGTTACTGTTTTTGGCATATCAAATACACCACAAGGAGCTTGCTAGGCTCTGCCGTGTGGGCGAGATACTTTGGTAGCTTGCTGGGCTCTCCAAGAGGGGCAGAGGAATCGAACCCGGGGTTGGCTGCGTGCAAGGCAAACGCCCTACCTCTGTGCTATCACTCCAGCCCTCTAAGTTATAATAAGACTTTAATTTTTTTCTTTATTTAAACACTGTGGTTTACAAAGTTGTTCTTAATACAGGTGTTCTAGGCACTAAACTAGGCACTAAATGGTGACTTTCTCTCCACCATTGTCCCCAGTTTTCCAATCACTCCCTAGGCCTACCCCCTTAGCAGGTGGACAATAATTTATATTGCTTGTTATAGCTAAATGACTAAGGAAATTATCAAAAATATTTTAGTAAAAGAAAACTTGTGAAATTTTCATACCTCACACTGTAGTCATTAAGTCTTTGTCTAAGGGTTACTAAACTGTTGCTAGTTGAGCCTTTTGTGCTATTCTTTTTGTTTACTGAACTTCGTTGGCATATATGTTACTTTTTAATCTAAGTTCATGTGTTCCTGCTGGAATATGGAATTGGAGGTGTCACAGTGCTGCATATTCAGGATCTGTAGAACCTGGCCAATGAGTTTACATGGCAGCTATTGGATGTGGGTGTGCGCCAGGGCTTCAGGAAGTATGGGGTTGAGGAAAGGTTGCCTGACCCCACTCTCAGAGGATCCTAGAGTTTTCAGTCTGAAAACCTTGAATTTTCTTTGGTTTGGTGTCTCTGCAAAGATTGTTCATGAAGCAACGGAATTGGGCCATTGGATGGCAGCAGATGTTGTATGTTGGAACAGATGATGGGTCTTTGGCAGGGCAACTACTTCAATGTTTTAATATCATACATGTTCTGAAAATCTTGTTAAAATGCAGATTTTTATTTAGTAGTTCTGGAGGCCTGAGATTCTGCATTTCTAATCTGCTCCCAGGTGATACTATGTCAACAGTGAACCTAACCACAGAATGAATTACAAGGTGCTAACATAGATTCTGATGCCATCTTAAGAGGATCAATGGCCATGAATTCATAATTAACTAATGTAATACATATATATGAATCAGAAAATATCAAAATAAAATTTTAAATGGTTTTCACAGGGAATATTTTTTAAGTTTATTTAAGATGTATATTTAGTGAAAGGTATTTTTGAGTCATTGAATGACAGGGAGAACTCCAATGGCTATAAAGTTTTAGAAATTTTCCTAGAACTATGCAGTTCTAGGGAGAAATAAGCATTTCGGGCACCAACTGATCTCTGCGCTTCAATACTTTATCTGGATCCAAAACAAGAGTTGCCTATGCAGGGTTAATGTGGGGCAATAATAAGAAACCTTTTAGAACTGGGAAATAAAATATCCCTGAAAGCCTGAAAGCTAACCTCAGAATGAACTGTGACAGAAATGTGCAAAGTAGCCTTAAAAGACTTGTCTCCTGAGCAAATAATACTTAATTCAAATCTAATTGGATAAATTGTCATATCTTTAAAAAATATATCTTTGTCATAGGGAGGCTGGCCAACAGAGGTTGGCAAAAAGCTCAATCATAGAAATAATTTTTGATTGAGGGAGAGAAAACCCCTAATCAAGAACAGGTCATATAACTTGTGCAGAATACATTTATATTCATATTGTAAAGGATCTACCAGCCATTCAGAACTTAGTGTTACAAACAGCCAAACCCTGAGGTTACAAACCAATTTTTATTGGACAAAAGGCTTATTAGTTACTTTTCCCACTTTTGTGGTTGCTCTTGTGTAGTCCTAGCAAAAGCATCACACAATCACACCAAAAAACCCAAAAATAAAAAATAAAAAAACAATCTTGAATATTTACTATATTGAATATTTACTATATTGCTCTTTATGCAAAGTTTCCTAATCCCAATCTAGTCAACACATCTCTAAAAGAGTTGGATTCCAGGGCCTAAATATCCCACAACTGAGAGTTATGAAATCCCAGACTGTGAAACAGGCTTAGAAGAGC